>NW_027636156.1:137651-357932 GCF_903797595.1 Erithacus rubecula
TGGGGACAATGGGGGCCCCGGGAGAGCTATGGGATCACCTAAATGTGGGGATAATGGTATGGCATCCACAGTCCCTGCCATGGGCTGTGCTGAGTGCTCAGGACCTTTGCTCAAGGACCTGAAGGATTTGGAGTGGTGTTGGCCTTGCAAGCATTTGAGGGAATCTTTCAGTGATCCTGGAGGAATTTGGAGAGTCCCCTCCCTGCCAGGCTTGAGCTTCTGGAGGCTGAGGAGTCCAGAGCACTGGAGTGGTTCAGGGGTTCTGGAGTCACCAAGGAAGCTCAGGGTTGCTGGGGGATATTGAGGGTGCAGTGGGGTTTGAGGATCCCTGAGAGGTTTCGGATCCCTGAGGACCCCACAGTCACCCCTCCCCTGTTTCATTTGCAGCTGACAGGAAGCAGCAGAAAAGGTGAGTGTGATGCTCACACCAAACTCTGGCTTTTGACCCCAACCCCCAGGACCTCCCACTCCCACCCACACATCCCATTTATTCCCTCAGGGTCCCCCCGCAACCCCCGGCCCCCCCAGAGGAGGGGGAGGTGCTGTACACCCACGTCGTGAGCACCAAGCAGACGGGGGGTGAGTCCGGGCTGGGACACACGCAGAGGGACATGTCACCCATGAGTGTCCCCCTGCCCAGAGGCCATAGCCAGTGTCTCTCGCAGTGTCCCCCCGTGCCACCACACTCCAGGATCCCCAGGTGACCTACGCGGAGCTGCCAGCAACCCATGGGCAATCACGGGAATGCGGGGACATCTATGGGAATGTGCTGTGACACTCTGGGCACAGATGGGACTGGGGCACTGGTTGCACTTGGAGCACTGGGGGTACTGGGGTAACCCCATCATGTGGCAGTCACACACGTGTGTCTCCCGTACTGCTCCCATTGGAGCCCAACATTCACGGGTAGGAGGGTACAAGTGGGGGGTCACGGGTGAAGCAGCACAGGGACACTAAAGCTCCCCATGCCCCCAAAACCCCCAAGGGCTTCCTCACCCCCATTGCATATATGGCTCCCCATTCCATATTCAAGTGCTCCCAGAATTCTCAGACACTTCCCCATTCCCTCCCTACTGTGCTCCCAGTACCCCCAAGGGCTCCCTATTTCCCCTCCCAGTGCCTCTCCATTGCTCCCAGTACATCCATGGGATTTTCATTCTCCCTCCCAATACCCCTGTGCTCCCAGCAACTCTGCAATGCCCCTCTCAGCACTCCCAGTACACCCACAGCTCCTAATCTTGCTCCCAGTGCCTGGGGAACACAGGACTTGTTGTCTTCTTATTGGCACCAAAATGCAGCTTTTTGGTTCAGCTGGCAATGGTGGTGTTTCTTTGTTCAGCTCTGTTGAACTTTAGGAACGGGATTCTGCAATGTTGGGCTGCCACTAGAAACCAGTGCTCAGGATTCCCTTCTGCCCTGTCTCAAACCCCTCCTCTGCCGTATTCTCCACGCGATGATGTCACAAATGCCCTGGGGGCGTTCCAGAGACTCTTCCTTTTCCAGAGCAGTGGGGATCAGGCTGTGGCACAGGGTGGGGTGTTAGGGACAGGAGAAATTGGATGTCTCAAGACATTTTGGAACACCTGAATTTGGCAGGGCTGGTTTAGGCCTTGCTTTTGGTGACACAAGGCCCTGTGTGTCAGTCAGTCTGTCAGCCATGGCACACTGAGGACAGTGGGATGCTCTGCCAAACCCATCTCCGGAGTGGCCAAGTGACCAGGAGTTCCACCTTGGAATAGGGGCCTTGAAGGCCCCAGGGCTTTAAAGGCAGAGCATGAGGTGGCCAAGTGTCTGAACGTGTCTTCTCTTTGAGTATTTGCCCCATTCATGCTGGAACCCAGGAGTTGGAAACTGTCTTGGTTTAAAAGAAAAACATCTGCCAAGGAAAGCAGGAACCTTCCTGGAATGGAAAGAGAACCCATCCTTCCAAATTTTTATAACTGTTGCAATTATGGGGCTTCCAGGTAAAAATTTAAGAAAAGGAGCAACAGGTAATTCTTAGGAAATTTATAGAACAGAACAGAACAAACACCAAGACAAGACAAAAAATATCGAACCAGCTCAGGGCTGTTTGTTCATCCTTGGTGCAGTTCTGGCCACAGCTAGTAAAGGGCGATGTAGGGAGCACTCCCGGCCAGCAGGGGGCGCTGCAGGGAGCACTCCCGGCCAGCAGGGGGCGCTGCAGGGAGCACTCCCGGCCAGCAGGGGGCGCCCCGGTGCCAGCTCCAACCCCTCAGGGGCCATGGCGGCCTCGGGCAGGAGGGACGAGCCCAAATCGCTCCTTTGGCAAACTCACGCTTTGCACCAATCAGTGCCGGCACCAGCACCGGCAGCGCCCGGGCAGAAGAGACGAAGGCAGCAGCTTGGATCCTGGTGCCCAGTGGCAGCGCAGCAGTGTCCCGGCCCAGGCACACACCCTGCGCAACACCCGCCACCGCTGTCCCTGATGGGAACGCAAGGAAGGCAGCACCCAACCCCAGGCAGGTCTCAGGCCCACAGCAGCACCTCTTGTGCCTTTCCACCACAATTCCTGAAAACCCTCAGCCTCTCACTGCCTTTTCCTCCTTCAGCCCTGGCACAGCAGCTCTGGGAATGTTGAATTCCCCTGGCATATTGAGGAAAGCAGGTGCTCCTTGCTGACACTGCCAGGGCTCCTCAGGGGCTCCAGAGCACATTTGGAGGTGCTGCTCTTCCTGTGCCACTGCTGGTCCTGACACAGCAGCCACGGGAGGAGGAGAGGGAGCAGCAGAGCCTTAATGAGCTGTTGTAATTATGGCAGGGGCTCCTAAAGGTCACCTGTGCTGCTGAACCATCCCTGTGCCCAAATACACGGCTCTGCTGCCTCTCCCAGGGATTTTGGGCTACTCTGGCAGCACTGGACACATTTTGAAGCTCAGATGCCCCCAGCTTTGCCCACAAGAAGTTTTTTGGCTGCCGGGATATTCTTGTGGAGCTTCTCCCCTTGGCCACTGCACAGGGATGGGCATTGGCCAGCCCTGCTCTGGCCAGCCCCAGGTGGCAGCCAGGACCTGAGGCTCCCCCCGCCCCCTTGGCTTTGATTCTCGCAGCATTCGAGCTGCTGCAAAGGTGAGAATTCTTTCTATGGCCAAAAAAGGCCTGACTGTGGTTTGCTCAACAACCGGACCAGGACCCTCCTCCTTCCCGAGCTGAGCAGGCAGAGCTGAACAAACCAAAACCATTTCTCCCAGTTTAATCCAAAAGTTGTGTTTTGTGTCCAATAAGAGGGACAAGGTTCCTGTGCCCCCTGGCACTGGGGGAGGGAAGAGAGCCCCTGGGGGTACTGGGAGCACAGGAACGGGGAGCTCTGGGCAGCCCCACATGGGATCCCCCACTCGTGGCCACCTCCCGGGCAGGGTGGGCAACCACGGGAGCCAAGGGCAGGGGGAAACATGGGGGTGCCCTCAGGCAGGGATCTCCAGTGCCCCCAGTGTCTCCAGTGTCACAGCTCATTCTCGTAGCTGTTACTGGGGTCCCGCTGTCCCCCCTGGCAGCTCCTCGTGGTCACCTGGGGGATGTGGGGGGGCCTGAGAGACACTCTGGGATTGGGGTCCTGGGTGGGGGTGACACCCGTGGGTGACGTGTCCCTGTTCCCCCCCTCCACATGCTCACCCCCTGCCCACTCGGTGCACACCACACTGGGGTCCAGGGTCTCCCCCTCCTCCAGGGCTGTCCTGTGGGAATAAGGGGGGTCTGGGCTGTGTCTGGGCAAGTGGGAAAGAGGAGTCCCAGCCAGAGGGCCCCCCCCCCACTGGTCATGGGGCTTCCTGGTGACTGCAAATAAAAGGGGAGAGGGGGACTGTGGGGACCCTGGGACCTCTGAATCTTTCTGGGACCTCAGCTGCTCCAAACACCCATGGCACCCCCAAATCCTTACTGGAGCCCCAATTCTCACCACACCCCTCACTGCTCCCAAACACTCCAAGCACCCCTGAACCCCATGCCACTGTGCCCCTGACCCTCCCAGTATCCCTGACCCTCTGAACAACAAAACTCGAAGCCTGACAGGGAGGGGCTACCCCCAATCTCCCCCATGACCCCAAAAAATCCCTCAATATCCCTGCAAGACCTCCAAGAGCTCCCCAAACCCTCCAGAATCTCCCAGTGACATGCCAGTGTCCTTGAACACACACCCAGGGATGTGTCTGGGGCCCAACCAAGACACTCCAAATTCTCCCCACAAGGCACAGGATACATAGCCAAGGTCACCGTGTGTGGGAATCTCTGTGTGGGACGGTCATCAGGACAAACTCAGGCGCTCTCTATATTCTGGTCTTGAAGTTTGCAGTTTATTGTAAAGGGCGTGGGTGCAAAGGGCCCTGCTGAGAGCTGCCAGCTGCAGCTCAGAGCAGGACAGAAAGAGAGTGGGGGTAAGGAGTTCTAAGAGATAAGAGGGGGGAGTAAGAGGTAAGAGAGAGAGAAGTAAGAGGGTGATGTAAGAGAGCAATTTTCCCATTTACAATACAATAAATCTTCTGTGTTGAATATTCTAATTTCCACTAACCAATCTAATACAAGATACAAATCCTCTAACATTTGCATACAACCTGAGAACCCTCAACCTCCGTGTAGACCTGCAGCCCACCTTGTCCCACCATCCTTTCTGGGAATCCCCAGCCCTGACTTGGTGCCCTCATCCATTCCTGACTGCTTTTCCACATCCTCCCCTCCCTGCCCGGATGCCCGTACCTCTCTCTCAATTCCCCTCTCTGCTCCTTGGTGTCCCCTCCCTGAACTCCACATCCTTCCTTTAGGTCCCTTTCCCGGATCCTCCATCTCTACTCCCCCTCTCCCTCTTTGTGGTCCCCTTGCCCCTTCCCGGGCCCCCCAGGTCCCTCACAGTCCCTTGGTGTCCCCCATCTCCCACAGAGGTTTCACTGTCGGGAGCGTTCCTGTCGGTGCAGACCCCATGGGACAGGGGGCACTTGGGGACAGCCTGGTGCTGAGCTGCACGGTGGCCATGGGGACAGGTCCCCTGCCCTTCTACTGGAATAGGGGGGGCTTAGGGGCACCACTGGGCACTGGCCCCGCCTGGAACTGGGGCACACTTGGGAGAATGACAATGATCACTACCACTAGAACTACTGTGGTCACTACTGAGCCAGGGCCGGGTCAGCAACGGGCACAGCATAGCCGAGGGTGTCCCCCTGAACATCACCGTCCTGGATGAGCGGGACCCTCGGGCTAGGGGGGACCCCACCCAGAACATCCCCATCCCTCCTGCCTCAGCCTTGTCTGTGTCCCCACAGTGCCCGTGGCCAATGCCACCATCACCCCCGGTCCCCTGGCACTCCAGGTGTGCCCAGGTGACCCCGTGACCCTGCGCTGCTCGGTGCAGGTGGGCTCAGCCCCTGTCACCTTCACCTGGCTGCACAACAGGCATGAGGAGGCCGAGGGTCCCCTCCTGGAGCTTGGGGCCGTCGATGTGGGACATTTGGGCACCTACCAGTGCGTGGCCACCAACCAGCTGGGACAGGACGGCCACCGCGTGTTCCGGGCACTCAGCCCAGAGCTGGCCCTGGAGGTGACACCACAGGGAACCACTGGACACCACTGGAACACAGGTGGGGTCACACGGGGTCACTGGGATGTTCAGGAGCCCCGGGGTTCAGGGTGACCCTATTGTGTCCCACTCTGTCCCCAGCAGTGGCTGTGAATGTCAGCAGGACCCTCCTGTACCTGCTCCTGGCTTTCATCGGGGGCTGTCAGTGGTGTCACCGCTGGGATGGGTGACAATGGGGGGACATGGGGGTCCTGGAGTGAGGGAAAGTCCCTAGAGTTGGGGCAGAGATCAAGCAGCACCCAGGGCCCCTGGGCTGGGGAAAACTGAGCCCACAGTTGTTGGGAAGGATGAATTAGGAAAACCTTATAAATATGTGTGCTTAGCAAAGGATTTTGAAACCATAAGCGAGATAGAAATGACAGCGGTTTTCGACTGTGTGGCTGAGAGCAACAATGTGAATGCTTGAAGGCCTTTTCCTTTGTTTAGATAAAGCAAAAGACCACAAGTACCAACAAGCCAGCAGAGACCATCTCCAGGCATCACAGGAAGGAGCAGAGATGAGCTTTATAGATAAGAAAGCAGCAAAACATCTTAATATAGTAATTTCTATAGGTTGTATGCAAATGTTAGAGGATTTGTATCTTGTATTAGATTGGTTAGTGGAAATTAGAATATTCAACACAGAAGAAGATTTATTGTGTTGTAAATGGGAAAATCGCTCTCTTACATCACCCTCTTACTTCTCTCTCTCTCTTACCTCTTACTCCCCCCTCTTATCTCTTAGAACTCCTTACCCCCACTCTCTTTCTGTCCTGCTCTGAGCTGCAGCTGGCAGCTCTCAGCAGGGCCCTTTGCACCCACGCCCTTTACAATAAACTTCAAACTTCAAGACCAGAATATAGAGAGCGCCTGAGTTTGTCCTGACGACCGTCCCACACAGAGATTCCCACACACGGTGACCTTGGCTATGTATCCTGTGCCTTGTGGGGAGAATTTGGAGTGTCTTGGCTGGGCCCCAGACACATCCCTGGGTGTGTGTTCAAGAACACTGGCATGTCACTGGGAGATTCTGGAGGGTTTGGGGAGCTCTTGGAGGTCTTGCAGGGATATTGAGGGATTTTTTGGGGTCATGGGGGAGATTGGGGGTAGCCCCTCCCTGTCAGGCTTCGAGTTTTGTTGTTCAGAGGGTCAGGGATACTGGGAGGGTCAGGGGCACAGTGGCACGGGGTTCAGGGGTGCTTGGAGTGTTTGGGAGCAGTGAGGGGTGTGGTGAGAATTGGGGCTCCAGTAAGGATTTGGGGGTGCCATGGGTGTTTGGAGCAGCTGAGGTCCCAGAAAGATTCAGGGGTCTCAGGGTCCCCACAGTTCCCTCCCCTTTTATTTGCAGTCACCAGGAAGCCCCATGACCAGTGGGGGGGGGGGGGGGAAGGACCTCTGGCTGGGACTCCTCTTTCCCACCTGCCCAGACATGACCCAGACCCCCCCTTATCCCCACAGGACAGCCCTGGAGGAGGGGGAGGCCCTGGACCCCAGTGTGGTGTGCACCGAGTGGGCAGGGGGTGAGTATGTGGGGGGGGGGACAGGGACACGTCACCCACGGGTGTCACCCACCCAAGGCCCCAAACCCAGAGTGTCTCTCAGGCCCCCCCACATCCCCCAGGTGACCACAAGGAGCTGCCAGGGGTGACAGCGGGACCCCAGTGACAGCTACGAGAATGAGCTGTGGCACTGGAGACACTGGGGGCACTGGAGATCCCTGCCTGAGGGCATCCCCCATGTTTCCCCCTGCCCTTGGCTCCCGTGGTTGCCCACCCTGCCCGGGAGGTGGCCACGAGTGGGGGATCCCATGTGGGGCTGCATATGAGCAAAGCAGCCACAGAGCCACGAGCTGGAATTGTGGGAGAGATACGGCCAGTGAGCCGGGGAGACAGTGGCCATAGGGGACGCCATGGTAGCCACAAAATCAGTACCTATGTGGTAGGAAAAAAAACCAAAATCACAGACTACTGGAGGGACTGCGGTTGCCACTGTGGCCCTCGCTGCCCCCCTGAGGTTGCCAGAAAACTTTTGAACAGTGCCCCCCGTGTCTGTGGCTCTGTTTCTGTCCCCTTTGCCCACGAATGATGGAAAGATTACCTTTGAAGTTCGTTTTCCTGTTGAAAAGTCTGCTGGAAAAATGTTATAGTCGTGTGAGATGTTGCATAATGATTCGTATCATTATAGAAACACAGCATGGGATCAGTATAAACAAGAATATTGAACTTAAAGCATGGACATGAGACAGAGGAAAATATAATAATTTCATTATATTTGTTAAAATGACTTTGTTGTGAATTACTGGCTTTTGCTGTTATGTGTTTTTTGCCACTATAATTATGAATTGTATCCACTTTTTATGGATAAGGAAAATGCAAGCTTGTGTGAACATGGGAAGGCTTGTTACTGCTGTTACCTGCTTGCTAAGAGTGTAACCTGAGAACAGGTTTGAGCCTTGTCCAGCCCTGGTGGGGGCTTGCACCGGCTGCTGATTGGAATCCAGCCAACTTGTTTGGGCTATCCCAGCACAGTAGGCATGACAGCACTCAACAAGAACCTGCCTAGAAAAGGGGCAGTGACCAGGGCTAGAATGGACGTGTTGGTGGAGTGCAGACTCCCTGCATCCCCAGCACTGCTTGCCCGTTCCTTATCATGGAATTAACAAATTGCCTTATTGATTAACCTACCCGATTGTTGTAATTTATAAAAAAAATTGTGATCTCAATGTGATGAATTTCCATTTTTCAGGGGAAAAACTGATGCTGGGAAAACACCCTACCTTTGGTGTCTCCTGGGGTGACTCTTGCCTTCTCCTGGGATAGGAAATTCATCAAAAGATAAGGCATGGGCAAGAAATTTGAGCTCGCCCCGAGGAAAATTGCAGTAAATTACCTGTGATTTCTTGTGCAGGAAGATCCAGGCAAGAACATGGGACTGTGAGTATCGCTTGGTTGGGTGGTGTGTGACTGGTGTCTGTCTGAGATGCAGCAGTTACGGGGCGAGTGCTGAGTTCTTCTAACCTCAGTTCTGACTTCTCACGAGACAAGCGGCAGGTGAAGGAACAAAGTGAGTGAAGAGGGGACTTCTAAATAAAAATGGGGGCTGGGAGAGCTTCTCGAAGGGACTTAAAATAAAGTCAGGGGCCAGGGGCGTTTGTCAAAGGGATTTTATTTAAACAGGCAGCGGCCAGAGGCACTGAAGGACCAATCAGGAATGGGTCAGGATTTTTTAGAAAACCAAAGAACCCAGGTACCAAAGGTTCAGATAAGAATCAGGGTTCATGTAAGAATTGGGATACAAAGTATAAAGGGAGCCAAGGGTTTCCTAGCACAGTCCACAGTAGTGGATTACTACTTTTCCCCCAGCCTCCATCCAGGCTGCCGCGGGTTTTTCGCAGGTTGCTCCAGCCGTGGCCCGGCTGCCCTGGGCTCCCCGCCCGTGCCAGCACAACCCACGCCGGTTCCTCTGCCTGTCCCCTGTCCCTCCCAGGCGCCGCGGTCCCGGCGCCACCAGCCGCGTGTGCACGGGCCGTGCACTGATCTGGGTGCTGATGGAGGCTCCTCGGCGGTTCCCATGCCGGGCTCCGCCTCCAACCACTCTCCCCACAAGTGCTGCCTTCTGCCCCCACCTCTCTCTCTCGGGCACTCTCAGGTCTGTTACTAAACCCCGCCCTTGCCACTGCTCCCTTAGTGACTCCGGCTCCCACTGCCCAAAGGAAATCCCTCTGTAAAGGAAGAATATCGTACCAAAGTGCTGAGAGTTCAGCTGAAATCCAGAGACATCCTGACAGTCCCTCCCATCCCACTACTCCTAAACATTCATGTTTTAGAGACGGGGAGAAGGGAAAGGGTGAAGCCCTGGCACAGTCAAGGTACCAGGAGCAGGCTGAGAATGCTTGTTTCTGCTGTGAAGAAAAGATACACTGTGGAGGGAGGTGCCCTCAGCTGGGAAGGGATCTGAGAGTAGTTCGGGAGGTACATCTGGAAGAAGATGGGGAGATCATGGGCTCTATCATCCAAAGCCTTTAAGAAAACAGGCCCACAAAAGAAAGTATTAAAATTTATAGTAAATACTAGAACAAAAAGAACTTGTGTAGTAAATGTTCAAAAAAATGTGATGTGTGTAGTAACACTGTAGAAATGGCAGGAGAAAGGGAAAAGGAATTTGAAGTTGCTGTCATTAATTAAAGGTGTAATAATTAAAAGTAAAACCAAAGTATGGAGGAGAAATATCTTACTAATTCCTGAAATAAGTAATAACATATTGAGAAGAAATATTTTCAGACACCATTAGGAATAGGGGTTATACCAGAAGGAGGGAAATAAAAGAACAAGCCCTCCTAACAGGAAAAGATACATCTTAATAGTTCAACCAAATGTTTACAAAGAAAAAGAATGTCAGGATATGCCTTAATTAATGAAAAAATATGCAGACTATAAAAAAGGAAAAAGGAATATTACTATCAAATTGGTTAATTCAATTTTACAAATTACGTGCTCTAAAAAGAGCATGAAAACATTTAGCAAAAAAAAAAAAAAAAACCAAAAAACGAAAAACAAAAAAACCCGACAACAATGTGGGAAAGTGCAATTTTACTCTTAGGAGGCAGTGACTTGATAAGCCGCTGTGCTGAGGGGCACAATCCCCCCTTCACACGCTGCCCCAGCTGTTGGGGATGTGCCCAGGACAGTGTTGGCTTTCTGTGTCCCCAGTGCACGGTAGCTCAGCCACGGCACGCTGAGCTTCTTGTCACCCCATGCCCCAAATCCTTCCCAGGGCTGCTCTCCCTCCATTCCCAGCCCGGCGCTGTCTCGGTGCAGGTGCAGCCCCTGCCTTTGGCCTCGCTGAACCTCGTGGGCTCGGCCCGGACCCGCCTGCCCAGCCCGGCCCAGCGCGGGGCCAGCAGCCCCTTCCTCCCCCAGCCCTGCCCTGCTGCAGCCGCTCCCCAGCGCGCAGCCCCGGCTGCTCCTGCCCACTCCACCCACGGCCGAGCCTCTCCTACAGACCCTTCCCAGCGCCGCCCCAGCGCCCCGAGGCCCGAGGACACGGCCCCGAGATGCTCCGGCCGCCCGCCCCTCACCGTCTCTGCCGCCGCCAGCGCCGCAACGACGAGTCAGCGCAGCCGCGGCGGAAGTGACGCACTGAGCCACGCCCAGCGACGCGCTGTGCCCCCTGGGAAATGGAGTCCAGAGCCGCGCACACGCGGAACTAAAATAAACTAGATTTATACAGCAGAGTTTCGCAACATTATACATACAGCATTCATTTTATTATTTGCGAAAAGCCAATAATATAATATATTCTTATAACAACGATGGAATCGTATAAAATAGAAGCAAGCCCCCCAAAATACGCTGTGTAGTTCAGAACAGCGAACAGAAGGTGGCAATCTTACTCCATGGAAAACATAAATGACAAAAATCCAAAAAATCCTAAGTGACGGAACTCACTGTGTGCAAAATGCGGAGGGATTTCGGGAGGGGTTCGGGCAGTCTCGTGACTATCAGGATGTCTGTAAAGCCGAGGGAGCGGTGCCCGATGGAACGTGTCCATGGAGGGACACCCCCAGCACGTGCCCGGGATCGGAATTGATGCCTTAAATTTTAGTTTTCCTATTTTCCAGATTCTGCACTGCCTTAGTGTGTGACTCTGAACTCCATGTAAAGTGTTAGGAGGTTCTCCTCACAGTTCAGTCAGACAAAACAATCCTTTTCCAGCCCCAGGACCAGGGACACTGTGGCAGCTTCAGCCTCAAAATGTATAATTTATACAAGAAGTGCAAACAGCAGTGAATTGGGGAGAGCAATGTGGGAGGGTGGGATTGCATAACCTGGAACTGGAATTGGACAATTTACCCTATGGAAATGGACCAAAAGTTATAAAACTGTGAAAACTCATGACTTGGAGTCCAGCTTGGGTGAAGCCTCTTGTACTCCCCAAGGTGTATCCGTGTAATACTCTTACTAAATTCTATTTTATTCCTTTAACTCTGTCTAGTGTCTGTTCCAGGTCAGCCTCTTTGGGTATCAGAACGAAGGGGTACTTTAACAGTTAAATGAATTTATTTGGATCAGGAAGAGGAGCCCTTGGTGGGGTTTGGGGGGTCCCTTGCTGAGGGTTTAATGAGAGGAGTTGAGATCCCCAGCCCCTGCTGGGAATTTGGGGTGTTGAGGGGCTGAGGGTCCCTTGCTGAGGGTGTGGTGAGGTTTAGGGTGTCCTGAGGTGGGGAGGGTCCCTTGGTGAGAGTGTGATTGGGGGGAGATGGGCCCATGGCCCTTGCTGGGAATTTGGGGGGAGATCCTGGATCTGGTGTTCTCCAGCTGCTGCTTTTAGACACCCAAAATTGTAACATTGACGCAGAAAACACCTTCCCATGGGAATATTCCTGATATTCCTGCTGTGTGGAAACTCACCTTCCCCCTCAAAACCAAAATTAGTGAAACTTTGTGGATCTTTTTGGACTATAGTGCCTCAAATCCCTGTGTGGATGTTGGTTTTCTGGGATCCCTCCACATCTCCCCACCACTGCACTTCACTCCGGGTTGGTTAAGTCCAATTACTGATTAATTCCAGGGATTTCTGAGCTGCAGGAAAGTTTTACTACCAGCTCTGGAAGCACAAGGGGTGTGAGGAGCTGTCAGGACTTGCCTGTGGCCATTGCATCTTGAAGAAATCCTGGCTGGGATTTGGCTCTGTCCCAGCTGACCCAAATTCCCAATTCTTTGATTTTCCATATGGGAGAAGCTCTGGGAGCGGGGGGAATTCTGCACCTGGATGAGACAATTGGAGGAGCAGAATTCCCAGGCTGAGAGGGGAGGATTTTGTGGGCATTGGGAGGAATTTTTCCCCCATTTGTGAGTGTTTAAAACGCTGGGAATGGCCAAAACATCCCCTTGGGACTGGCCCCGAGGCCCCAGGAATCCTTGGCACCGATTCTCTCAGGAGAGGGGATTTGAGGGAGCCCAAAGGGCATCACTTGGCTTTGGCAGAGCTGTTGTGGAGACAGAGGGAATTCAACTGCCATGGCCTGATCCTGACTGCCCTGGAAAAGGGGGAGGCTCTGGAACCCCCCAGGGCCTTTGTGACATCGTGGTGTGGGGACCACGGCACAGGAGGGGTTTGGGAATGGTGACACAAGAATCCAGAGCCTCCTGAAGGCTGCTGTGGCCATCAGAGCAATGAAGATCCAGGGCCCTGCCAGGTTCCTCTGGTGGAGGAATTGAGCTGGGGGAATTGTCTGGGGTTTGTTCCTTGCTGGGGCTTTCCCTGGAAATGGTTCCTTTTGTGACCCTTTGGATTCTGACCCTTGTTGCTGTTGCTGTTGGTTTTGTTCTCTCGTTGCAGTTTGCAGGAAATTGTTCTTGTCTCTGCCCTTTGGGACCTTTGCTTTTTGTGCCTCCACTGGCAGGGGGAGGGGCACCAGCCCCTGTTTTTTTGTGGCAGCCCAAAATTGGAGAATCCCCTTCCTAAAGCTCAACAGTGCTGAACAAAGAAACACCATCTCTGCCAGTTGAGCCAAAAAGCTGCATTTCGGTGCCAATAAGAGGAAACGAGTCCTGTGTTCCCCAAGCACTGGGAGGAGAGATGGGGAGCCATGAGTGTACTGGGAGCACTGGGAGGGGGAAAGGGGAGCATTGGGTGCCCTATGCAGCCCCCTGACTCATGGTCATCACCCTGGGCAGGATGGGCAACCACGGGAGCCATGGGATGGGGACTCCCAGTGTCCCCAGTGTCACAGCACGCTCTCATAGGTGTCACTGGTGTCCTTTAGTTGCCCGTGGGGTCCTGGCAGCTCTGTGTGGGTCACCCACCCCGGCGGTGCCACCAGTGACAGCCCCCAATGACAGCCAGGAGCAGGAGCAGGTACAGGAGGGTCCTGCCGACATTCACAGCCACTGCTGGGGACACAGAGGGACACAACGGGGTCACCCTGAACCCCGGGAGTCCTGAACACTCCAGTGATTCCGTGTGACCCCCACCTGTGAGTCCAGTGGTTCCCTGTGGTGTCACCTCCAGGGCCAGCTCTGGGCTGAGTGCCCGGAACACGCGGTGCCCGTCCTGTCCCAGCTGGTTGGTGGCCACGCACTGGTAGGTGCCCGAATGTCCCACACTGACGGCCCCAAGCTCCAGGAGGGGACCCTTGGCCACCTTGTGCCCGTTGTGCAGCCAGGTGAAGGTGACAGGGGCTGAGCCCACCTGCACCGAGCAGCGCAGGGTCACGGGGTCACCTGGGCACACCTGGAGTGCCGGGGGACCGGGGGTGATGGTGGCATTGGCCACGGGCACTATGGTGACACAGACAGGGCTGGCACCAGGTGCGGCGGGGATGGGGATGCTGTGGGTGGTGTCACCTTCAGTCTGGGGGCCCCACTCACCCAGGACAGTGACATTCAGGAGGACACTCTCGGCCACAGTGTCCCCATTGCTGACCCGACACTGGTAGTGGCCGCTGTCATTGTGCCCAACATGCCGCAGCTCCAGGCGGGGGCCAGTGCTCAGCAGTGTCCCCGAGCCCCCCCGGTGCCAGGAGAAGGACAGGGGACCTGTCCCCATGGCCACCGTGCAGCTCAGCACCAGGCGATCCCCAACTGCCACCTGTCCCCCGGGGGGCTCCACAGATGTGGACACCCCTGAGGGTGGGACCCCTGCAGCGGGACACAGGAGGGGTTGGGGACATGGGAGGAGTGGGGGACAGCAGGGAGGAGTGAGGGACTCAGGGAGAGGGAGGATCAGAGAGGGGGTGGGAGGATCACAGTGAGGTAGAAAGGCACGAAGTGGGGCGGACGCTTGGAAAGGGAAGGAAGGAACCCCAGGGAAGGATGGGACATTCACAGAGGGGACACATGGAGAGGGTTGAAAGGAACCACAGGAAAGATTTTGGGGACCCAGACAGGGATGGCAGGGCCATGGACAATGGAGGGACATCAGAGAGGGAGAGGGACACCAAGGGAGAACTGTGGGGACCTGGTGGGGGATGCAGGAACCAGCGAGGTTGATGGGGGGACCCAGGAAGAGAGCTGGGAAGACAGAGTGGCACACAGAGGGTTGAGCAGGGATGGGAGAGCTGGGGGGGCTGTGGGGGCTCCCCGTGCCCATCCCCACACTCACTGCGCACCGTGACGCCGAGCCGGGCGCTGCTCTTCCGCACGGCCCCCCCTCGGAGCGCACCTCGCAGCTGTAATTCCCCGAGTGGGAGACCCCCACGGCGGGCACCAGGAGCTGCGGGGACCCCTGCGGGCCCCCCACCAACTGCCCGTCCCGGTAGAAGCGGTACAGGAGGGGGGCTGGGGGCCGCAGGGGGCTGGGGGTGCTGAGGCAGCTGAGATTGAGGGGAGACCCCTCGGGGAGCTCAGGGGGGACCCTCCAGCACCAAGACAGGCTTGAGATCTGGGAAGGAGATGGGGGTGGGGACTGTGACTCTGAGTCCACTGAGAAGTGGATTTGGGGGTGTCAGGAAATTGGGGTTCCAGCCGTGGGGGTGCTCACCGTGCACTGTCACTGTCACCGCTGCTGACACTTTTGCTCCTGTTCGCTCCAAGCCCCCGCAGCGGTAGCGGCCGCTGTTGTGCAGCTCCAGGGGTGACAGGGACACCTCTGTGTCCCTGAGGGAGCCCCCCAGCTCCTTGTCGTCCTTGTAAAATCGCACCCTCGTGACAGGGCTGTCCTGCCAGCCCCGGCAGCGCAGTGTCACCGTGTCCCCCTCCAGCAGTGCCCGTGCTGGCACCTGCAGCACAAGCCAGTCTGTGGGACAGGAGGGTCCTGTCAAACTGAGGAGCCCAAGACAGGTCCAGAATGGGTGCCCATGGCACTGGGGACATCTGGGTGCAGTGTCCACTGCACGGGAGGGTCCCATGGACACCAGGAGCAGCCCCATGACACAGATGTCCCTGTATGCAGGGGCCAGGCTCTCACCACACAAGGGATGTGCGTCCATTCACGGAGTGGAGCCCACCCAGACCTATCAGGGAGCCACCCTGAGCATTTCATGTCCCCCTCACCATTTGACACCATCACAGGTTGGCTGAGCCCACTGTCGGGTCTGCCACACGTGTAGGTGCCACTCTCAGTGACAGTGAAGCTGTCGGGTCCCTCCTGCCCCCAGCACCGCCCCTCCTTGTACCAGGTGGTGGCACCGTCGGTCCCCGAGCCCTGGCAGGTCAGTGTCACCCGGTCCCACAGCACCGCTGGCGTCCAGGGGGGCTCCACCAGCAGCTGGGTGCTCTGGGCACCTGCGGGTGACAGGGGACACCAGCCTGCCAGGGCCACCATGGGGCTGGAGACAGCAGGGCAGGGACATGGCATCCCCTGAGGACTCACCAGCGAGGCCGAGGATCTGGGCTGGAAGGGAGAAGGGACAGGGCTGGGTGGGGGTGGCCCTGCTGGGACAGCAGCACCTGGGGGACCTGGTGTGGTGTCTGTCCCCAAACTGTCCCCACAGGAAAACTGGTGTAGCATGGAGGTTTTGAGGACAGAAACCCTTCAGTCACCCTGGGCTGAGGCAGGACATGGGGACACTGTGGACACCCCATGTGTGCACAGGTCACCTCCCCCAGCCCTACAGCACCTGTCCCCACAGCCACATCCCCATGGCCCTGAGCCCATGATCCCATTCCCATGGCACCTCTCCCCATGCCCCATCTGCATGGAACGTGGCCCTTGTCCCTGTCCCTGCATCCCTGTCTCCCTGACCCTGTCCCCACAGCTGCCCTAGCCCCAAGGTTCCTTTGTCCACATCCTTGTCCCCACACCTCGATCCCCCTGTTCCCAACCCCACATCCCAGATCCCGTGTTCCTACCCACACGGCCACCCCACCACTCTGGTCACACAGGGCTCCATGCCCATGCCCTGGCTCTGCTGCCTTGGGAACCTCAGGGGACCCCACAGCCCCCCTGTGCCCCCTCCCCACCCCTCTCTACCTCACCAGAGCCCATCCCCAGGGCGTCAGGCCCGTGCCCGGGGCACTCACCCCACAGGAGCAGCGCCACCTTCCCGGCCATCCTGGTGTCCCTGGCCATGGGCACTGGCTGTCACTCGCTGTTGGGGCCACCCGTCCCCTGGCTGGCGGCTCTTGGGATGAAGGGACAGGAAGCGAGGTCACGTCTCATCCTCATGTGTAGGTGACCCTTGGTGGGGGCAGGGTGGGGACAGGATGGGGGCAGGTTGGGGGCCTTGTGAGACATGGTGTTGATGGAGGGACATGGTGAGGACAGGATGTTGACAGAATTTGGAGGCTGAGGTGTTGTAGAGAGCCAAGGATGTGTGTCCAGGGATTGTGGGTCCCAGGGCTGGGGGTGCAGGGGGAAAAAAGGGACCCTTGGGAATGGGGTTTCTGGAGGAAGACGCAGCCCATGGGATGGGATCCAGGCAATGGTTGTGCAGGCCAATGGGAGACCTGGGGTGGGGGTCCCCAGGGAGAAGAGACCAAGGGAATGGGGGTGCCAGGGATGGGCAGTGGCTGGGTGGGCACAGGAGTCACAGCTCCTGCCCAGGGTGCCTCAGATTTTGGGCTGACTCAGAGCCCATCACAGCCCCCACAGGGTGCTCATGGCCAGGGGACAACCCAGGCTTGTCCTGGGAGGTTCTGGCTCTCTGCCCCACCCCTGGATGTTTTGCCATCCTCCCATTTCCTGGCTCACACATCCCAGAGAAAACCTGTGCAGGTAACAGGTAGGGGATCCCAGGAAAGGGAAAAGGGGACAGTGTTTGGGGGGCTGTGGGGGATGGGGTTCTCTGGCCGTGCCCTCCCAAGATTTTTGCTTTCTCTTTCCTGCTGCAGAAGGAAGAGGCTGTTCATGCTGAGGCCAGGATGTGGATTCTGTTGTGGGGGGCACATGCAGAGGGATCCTGCCAGGAGGGAAAAAAGCTCCTCTGGGCTGGTGACACCTGGGTCTTGTCCTGGAGTCTTGCTCCAGAGGGCTCCCTGTTATGGGGATGCCACGCCTGTGGGGATTCCTGTCCCAGAGGTGGCACATCCTGGGGACCTCTGTCCTGGGGACCCTGAGAATTTCTGCTGTCCCCAGTGGGGTTCTGAGACCTCTGGGGCGCCAAAACTTAAGGGGACAAATGTGATGAACTTGCCCTGATGATGGGAAATCTCAGGTACATTTGGTTCCACAGCAATCTGTGGAAATGCCCGTGTGTCCCTCAGGCTCTGATTCCCTGGTAAATCCTCTGCACCCTGCCCTGAATTTCTCTGCCTGGGCACTCCCTGCTCCTGCTGGGACATCCCTGTGCCCCAGAGCCACGTGTGGAGCCCCTGCTCCATATTTCCACACTTTTTTCTCTCTTTTCTGGTGTCCACATCCAGAACCCAAACATTCTTTCCGGGAGGTTCCAGAGGGCTGCAGGTTTTGTTCAAGGAAGGTCCTGGTCAGGTTGTTGAGCAGATTGTTGTTGTCTTTGCAGCAGTTCTGGGGCTCTCTCAGTGCCTTGGGGACAGGCACCAAATGATCAATTGCTGCATTTCTGGACTGGTTCCCTCACAGCTGCCCCTGCAGGGGGGGGTTCCAGCCAGCCCTGCTCTGAAAACCATCAAAGGGCCTCACAGAGCCACTGCTTGGGCTCACACTGGCTTTTGTGCTTCTTGCAGGGCTGAGCAAACCACAGCCAGGCCTTTTTTGGCCACAGAAAGAATTCTCACCTTTGCAGCAGCTCGAAAGCTGCGAGAATCAAAGCCAAGGGGGCAGGGGAGCCTCAGGTCCTGGCTGCCACCTGGGGCTGGCCAGAGCAGGGCTGGCCAATGCCCATCCCTGGGCACTGGGGCTGGGCCATGGCTGGCCCCACACTTGGATGGCCACTGGCTTCAAGGAGCAGGAGTTTGGGAGCTCCTTCCAGCCTGGGGCTCCATTCCCCAGCTGCCCTTGCTGGCTCAGATCCTGCAGGGGAGGAGCAAGAAAGGAGAGGTCTGGAACAGGATTTCTCTCCAAATCAAGTAAACCCAAAGTGTCCCAACCCCTTATGACAGAAACCCTGTGTGGGAATTGTGGGGAGCAGGAGAGGGAGGGGGAAGCCCCCCAGAGCTTCAAAAGTTTTTCATGGGGAGGGTCTCATCCATCTCCTGGTTGCCAGCACTCAGGCCCTGCAGGCGTTTTGGGTGTGGGGTTGAGGTCTGGGTGTTTTTGGGGTGTCTGTGCCCTCCCTGACTGACACCAGCGCATGTCTGTTCCCCCCAGTCAGCCCTGCTGGGGTTTTTCACCCACAGAATGATCTTGGTGGGCTGTGCAATGGGGCCCAGGTGCTGCACCTGTGAGGGTTCCCAAATGGGGATTGAGGCTCCCAGATGGGCAGGGGCAGCCAATGAGGGGGTGTAGAGTGGGTGGGTCACACCCCGAATTGGGGCACCCCAGAGGTCACAGAGGTCACAGTGCCCCACTGAGGACAGAGGGGGTTGGCAGGGCCCCCCTGCTCGGGACAGGGGTCTCCGGGATGTGCCTACCCTGGACAGGGACTTGCTCAGGGAATGTGTCCAGGGACCCTGCCCAGAACCGCCATCCCCCAGGACAGGATCTCCCCCGCTGGGATGTGTCACCACTGGGACAAAATCCACCCAGAATGTGTCACCCCCAGAACAGGATCCCCTCAGGCAGGACCCCCTGGATGTGCCCCCAGGACAGAACCCACCCTGTGTGACTCAGCACAAACAGCCTCTGTCTTCTGCTGCAGGAGAGACAAAGTGAAAGTGTTGGGGGACCTCAGCTGGACATCCCCATCCCCCACAGCCTCCCCACCCCTCCCTGCATACTCCCCACCCCCTTTTCTCCCTCCCTGAGGTCCCCCCACCCATTCCCTGCCCAGGTGTTTCCCAGGATTTATGAGCCAGGAATTGGGAGTGAGGGAGCATGGCACAAAAGTAAGGGAAATAAGGAAAACAGAGAAATAAAGAGAGGAAAAAGTCGAGGGCAGGGGAGGGAACAGAAACGGAGCTACCCAGGCTCTCCATGTGATGCCTGCCCAGGAAATGTGCACCCCAGGGGGGCAGCGTTGGGCCCTGGTTCACCCCAAAATATGAAGCACCCAGGGAAGGAGCTGTGACCTTTGGACCTGCCCAGCTACTGCTCATGCCTGGCACTGCCCATTCCCCATTTAACCATGGGAACCCCATTCCTTCTATCCCCCATTCCCTGGGACCCCAATCCCAGGACTGCTATTCCCTAGTATCTCCATTTCTAAGGACCCCCATCCTGGTAGTTCCAGCTCCTGGCACCCCCTTTGCCTAAGGACCATGATTCCAAAAGGACACCCATTCCCATGGCATCTGCACCCCTGGGATCCATCCCATGATCACAAATCCCTGGAGACCACACTGTTCTGGAACCCTCATCCCTGAGTGTGAATCCACCCAACCCGTGGGACCCTCATTCCTAAGGGACCCCATCCTTGGCACCCCAGTGCCCTGGGCACCCATCCTTGGCTCCTTGCCCCGCCTCAGCCTCCAAATTCTGACAATATCCTGTCCTCACCATGTCCCACCATCAACACCATGTCCCACAAGGTCCCCACCCTGCCCCCATCCTGTCCCCACCCTGCCCCCACCAAGGGCCACCTACACATGAGGATGAGACGTGACCTCGCTTCCTGTCCCTTCATCCCAAGAGCCGCCAGCCAGGGGACGGGTGGCCCCAGCAGTGAGTGACAGCCAGTGCCCATGGCCAGGGACACCAGGATGGCCGGGAAGGTGGCGCTGCTCCTGTGGGGTGAGTGCCCTGGGCACGGGCCTGACGCCCTGGGGATGGGCCCTGGTGAGGCAGAGAGCGGTGGGGAGGGGGCACAGGGGGGCTGTGGGGTCCCCTGAGGTCCTTAAGGTCAGCAGAGGTAGTGGGGGACAGAGGCAGTGGCCTCTCAGTCTGACCAGGGTTTTGGGGTGGCCCTAGGAACAGGAACAATGGAACTGGAATGTGGGAGAGAGATGTGGAGACAGGGATGGGGGACAGGGATTCGGGGACAGGGATGTGGGGTTTGGCTGCATGGACCTGGGGCAGCTCTGGGGAAAGGGACAGAGGGGATGCACCATGGGGAGGTGCCCACAGGGCTGGTGAGTGTGACCTGTGCCAGCATGAGATGGCCACACTGACCCCATTCCAGAGGCACCCGTGCCACCCAGATGTGTGAAACAGAGCTCTACCCTGGTAGCCTCTGCAGACCTGTTGGGGACCAAGCACTTTACTACAAGAAGGGTGTCCTCAAAGGGATATTTTGAGGACAGCCCCACCCTGATCCTGGGTGCCACTGTCCCCACGGTGCCACCCCCACCCAGCCCTGTCCCTTCTCCCAGCCCAGACCCTCGGCCTCGCTGGTGAGTCCTCAGGGGATGCCATGTCCCTGCCCTGCTGTCTCCAGCCCCATGGTGGCCCTGGCAGGCTGGTGTCCCCTGTCACCAGCAGGTGCCCAGAGCACTCAGCTCCTGGTGGAGCCGCCCTGGACGCCGGCGGTGCTGTGGGACCGGGTGACACTGACCTGCCAGGGCTCAGGGACCACCGGTGCCACCTCCTGGTACAAGGACGGGCGGCTCTGGGGGCAGGAGGGACCCAACAGCTTCACTGTCACTGAGAGTGGCAGCTACACGTGTGTCAGACCCGGCAGTGGACACAGCCCCCCCGTGATGGTGTCAAATGGTGAGGGGGAATGTGAAATGCTCAGGGTGGTTGGCTGATAGGTCTGGGTGGGCTCCACTCCTTGGGTGGCCTCACAGCCCTCGTGTGGTCAGAGCCTGTCCCCTGCATACAGGGAGATCCCAGTGCATCCCAGTGTGGTGGGATCCCCGTGAGGACAGCTGTGTCACAGGGCTGCTCCTGGTGTCCCTGGCACCCTCCTGCACAGTGGACACTCCTGCCAGATGTCCCCAGTGCCATGGGCACCCACTTTGGACCTGTCTCGGGCTCCTCAGTGTGACGGGACCCTCCTGTCCCACAGAGCCGCTGGTGCTGCAGGTGCCAGCACGGGCACTGCTGGAGGGGGACACGGGAGCACTGCGATGCCAGGGCTGGCAGGACAGCCCTGTCACCAGGGTGCGATTTTATAAGGACGAGAAGGAATTCGTGGGGTCCCTCAGGGGCCACCAAGCTCTCCCTGCACCCCCTGGAGCTGCACAACAGTGGCCGCTACCGCTGCAGGGGCTGGGTGGCCTCAGGAATGTCACAGCACCAATGACAGTGACAGTGCACGGTGAGCACCCCCACGGCTGGAACCCCAATTTCCTGACACCCCAAAATCCACTTCTCAGTGGACTCAGAGTCACAGTCCTAACCCCCATTCCTTCCCAGAGCTCTTCGCTGTGCCAGTGCTGGAGGGTCCCCCCGGGCTCCCCGAGGGGTCCCCCCTCAATCTCAGCTGCCTCAGCACCCCCAGCCCCCTGCGGCCCCCAGCCCCCCTCCTGTACCGCTTCTACCGGGACGGGCAGTTGGTGGGGGGCCCGCAGGGGTCCCCGCAGCTCCTGGTGCCCGCCGTGGGGGTCTCCCACTCGGGGAATTACAGCTGCGAGGTGCGCTCCGAGGGGGGGCCGTGCGGAAGAGCAGCGCCCGGCTCGGCGTCACGGTGCGCAGTGAGTGTGGGGATGGGCACGGGGAGCCCCCACAGCCCCCCCAGCTCTCCCATCCCTGCTCAACCCTCTGTGTGCCGCCCTGCCTTCCCAGCTCTCTCCCTGGGTCCCTGCATCGCCTCTCCTCGTGTCTGCATCCCTTACCAGGTCCCCTCAGTCCCTTCCTGAGTGCAACTGTGCTAATCTGAGGTCCCTGCATTGTCAATAGGTCACCATCCCTGTCAGGGCACCCAAAATCTTCCCTTCAACCCTTTCCTGGTGTACCCTCTCTGAATATGCCATCTGTTCCTGGGGTCACTTCCACTCCATTCCAAGCGTCCCCACCGTCTTCTTCCTCACTGGGATCCCCCCAATCCTCTCTGATCCTCCCCCTCTCTGATTCCCTCACTGCTCCCTGGTGTCCCCCACTCCTCCCATGTCCCCAGTCCCGCCTGTGTCACTCCGCAGGGGTCTTGCACTTGGGCGTGTGTCCCTGTCGCTGCAGCCCCCCCCCCGGGGACAGGTAGCACTAGGGGATCACCTGGTGCTGAGTTGAACGGTGGCCGTGGGGACAAGTCCCCTTCTGTCCTTCTCCTAGCACCAGGGGGGCTCGGGGACAAGACTGGGCACCACCCCTCGCTTGGAGCTGTGGCACCAAAATAGGGCCTTTTATGCCTGTTGACACCGTGGCTGACAGTGTCCCCCTGAATGTCACCATCTGGGGTGAGAGGGACCCTCGAGCTACGAGTGACTCCACCCACAGCATCCCCTTCCCACCCATCCCAACCTTATCCCCCACTCCAGCCCCTTCTCCCTAGTGGATGCCAGCACCTCCCAATGACCTCAGCCCTGTCTGTGTCCCCGCAGTGCCCGTGGCCAATGCCACCATCACCCCCGGTCCCCCGGCACTCCAGGTGTGCCCAGGTGACCCCGTGACCCTGCGCTGCTCAGTGCAGGTGGGCTCAGCCCCTGTCACCTTCACCTGGCTGCACAATGGGCACGAGGTGGCCCGGGGTCCCCTCCTGGAGCTTGGGGCCGTCAGTGTGGGACATTCGGGCACCTACCAGTGCGTGGCCACCAACCAGCTGGGACAGGACGGGCACCGCGTGTTCCGGGCACTCAGCCCAGAGCTGGCCCTGGAGGTGACACCACAGGGAACCACTGGACTCACAGGTGACGTCACACGGAATCACTGGAGTGTTCAGGACTCCCGGGGTTCAGGGTGACCCCGTTGTGTCCCCCTCTGTCCCCAGCAGTGGCTGTGAATGTCGGCAGGACCCTCCTGTACCTGCTCCTGCTCCTGGCTGTCATTGGGGGCTGTCGCTGCTGGCACCGCCGGGGTGGGTGACCCACACAGAGCTGCCAGGACCCCACGGGCGACTAAAGGACACCAGTGACACCTATGAGAGCGTGCTGTGACACTGGGGACACTGGGAGTCTGTTGGTGAAGGAAGAGCAAAGACTTAGGAATGCCTAGCAAGCAGTTCTGAAACAATAGATGATATAGAGATGTTTGCAGTATTTGACATAGATGCTGAAAATAGTTAAGGTTTGAGACCTCTTCCTTTGTTTAGATATAACCAAATACCACACATGCCAAAGAAGCACCAGATATCCTCTCTCAAGCCTTGCAGGAAAGATCTCAAGATAAGGGTAAAGCAATAAAACATGGTAATTTAGTTGTTCCTCTAGGTTGCATGCAAATATTAGGAAATTAGTATATTGTATTAGATTGGTTATTTGAATTTAGAATATTCATTATGGAATAATATTTATTGTACTGCAAATGGAAAATCCTCCTACTTCTCCTCTCTTCTCTCTGCTTCTGCCTCTTCTTCTTCCTCTCTTCTCTCCCCGCTCCTCCTCTCCTCCTCCTCGCTCGTTACCTCTAATCTCTAACTTTTCTCTAAGCTATCTCTTATACCCACGCCCTATAATAAAATACAACCCTGAAGAACAGCAAATAATAAGCTCCTGAGTCTGTCCCGCGACCATCCAGAAACCCCACAGTCCCACAGTTTGGCGCCCAACGTGTTAAAGGGCCAGTTACTTCACCCTCTTCGCTGTGGGACGTTTCTCTATGGACGGTGCCCCTTCCGCTTGCCCTGCCGCTGGCTTCCCCCCGTCATCCCCCCGATCCCGCCGCCTCGGACGCTGTCCTTACGTTTCTGCCTGCCGCGTCCTAGCCTCGCCCCCTCGGTGCCCGCAGCCGTTCCTGTCCCGACTCCCAGCCCCCGTGCAGCCGCGTACCGACCCCGCCCCTGCGTGCCTGCCCGCCCCTGCCCCCGCCGCGACCGCGCTGCTTGCTGCTGCCGCCGCGCCGCCCCTGCCCTCCTCCCCCCTGCCCATGGCTTCCCCTGCCCCCCCCACCGCCAGGCGCCGCCGCCATTACGCACGTGGAGCCCATTGTGCCCGGCGCGTTACATGCCCAGCACTCTGCTGTGTCCACGGCTTTGATAAACACACCCCTGCTGCAATCCCCAGCCCCGGCCAGCCAGACCGCGCCGTTTCACTCCGTGCAGGCGCCCCCGGGGACGGTCCCCTTTCCCGAACCGGGGGGAGCCTGTCGGACAGTGAACCAGCCGCCGGAGCTCGCCTGCGGCAAAGCGTTTCCGCTTGGCCATGGCCCCGCAGCCGCGCTGGCCGTGGAGCCGCCGCTCGCACCGTCCCGTCCGGAGCGTGGCCGCGGCCGAGCCGCCGCTGCTCGGCGGCTATTCCGTGTCGCTAGCGGCGGCGCAGCCCCCGGTCACCGCCGCCGGATCCGCCGGGGCGCCTGTACCGCATATGGCCCCGGCCATGGCCGCGTGTGCAGCTCCCACGCCACCCGATGAGTCTCTGATCCGGCCCCCCGCTGCAGCCCCGTCTCTGTCTCCCGCTGCGGACACGGCTCTCTCGCAGACAGCGCCGCAGTCCGTGCCCGCCAGCGCGTCTCTGCCCTTCCCGGCCCCTCTCGGTCCAGAGCAGTCCGCCTCTCTCCCGACTCCCGCTGCTGGTCCCCCGAACACAGCTCCACTGCCCGCCTATGCCAGCACTGCTCCACCCTCCCTACAACTCGCCGGAGCCGGCCGCCCGCAGCCCGCCATGCAGCCGCCCGCCATGATGAGCTCCGCCGCAGCACATGCACGGAGCTCGCCAGCGCCGCCTGCGCTCTCCACGCCGCTCCTGGGTCCCAGTGCCTGTCCTCAAACTTATCCCTCCGCAGTTCTCCCTATGCCGGACCTAAATGTGGCGCATATCCCAGCGTTTCAATGACGCCTCCGCAGTCACCATCCCGGTACACCGAGAGCCTCCAGCAGTACCACCGCACCTACCGCCGAATCCACCCAGTTCAGACGCATTTCTACAGGACAGAGGGGGAGGTGATGCCACAGCGCCCCCGTTAATAATGGAACAAACAAGGAACTATTTTACACCTGCAAATACTTTGCCTGTCGTGCAAAAGACATCTCAGCTTCAAACTGCGACGCTGCATCCTCAAACCCCGCCAGATTTAAAACCACAAAAATATTATGATGCTTCCGTATTGACAAACTGGCAAGAAATTAGACGGGACATTTGTAAAGATGAATGCCTTAATGTGATGGCACTACCTGTCATCTTTAATCCCCAGCCCGGTGGTCCCAGGAGGTGGTCTCCCATTCCGTCTCATGAGATTAAGGAATTAAAGAAGGCATTAAGGGATAATGGTCCTTCTTATACCTCACATGAATTGGCTGCATTTTTAAATGACTGGGGTATTCGCCATACATTTGGCAATGCTCATTTGCCCACACGTCAGGGAATAATAGAAAGGGCACATCAGACTCTAAAACGCATTTTAGATCAACAGAAAGGGGGAGATCCTCAGGCCTCACCTCAAAGGAGGCTAAATAAAGCATTGTATGTCTAAAATTTTCTGAACAACTCTGCAGACGAGCCAGATCCTCCTATTTATAGACACTTTTTAAATAACAAAAAAGCAAAACTGAAGGAACACCCCCCAGTCTTGGTTAAAAACTTAGAAACAGGACAAATAGAGGGACCATACAACCTCATAACATGGGGAAAGGGATTTGTGTGTGTCTCCACAGATGGAGGCCTCAAGTGGGTGCCAGCAAAGAATGTGAAGCCCCACTGTGCATCAAAACCTGCTGAAGCCTCCACAGCAGCCAGTGATCCTGAGAGAAGCCAGGAATCAAGCACCCAGACCTGAACTGTGCAGAATCCTCGAGAGAAAGTGACCAAGAGAAACAGTTCAAGAAAAGAATGGAGTTTCATTGTTTGCATGAATGCATGTTGTTTTCCTTCCTTTGTTTTAGCTTTTGTAGTGAAGCGTTACCAGTGAATCAACCCAAGACAAATATCTGGGTTTCCTTAGCCAAGTCAGCAGGCTCCGACACCATCTGCTTATCTAACACAAGTCCTGACAAACCTTTTTCAACCTGTTTAGTAGGAGTAACCTTTGCCAGAGGGTTTCAACAATGTCACCCTTGAAAGGTACTGGACATACAATGATCATCATGCATCTCCAACTCCCAGCCAAAAATATCAAACTTACATTGACAATTTTAAAGCTGATCAATTTGATCTCCAAGAGCTTGAAATCTTAGGTTCAGTAACTATGAACAGTTGTTATTTCTTTCATCTCATGGAAGGAGACAGTCCTCATTTAAATGTTACCCCATATCACCCAGTTTATAGCAATGTGACTTTTTGGTGTAATCAAACTAAACTTCTCACATATTTTGAGCCACACACAAGTCGATTCAGCAAACTTCCAATACGATTTCCCAAGGGAATTTGGCTCATTTGTGGAGACAGAGCATGGTAGGGCATACCTTCATATATAGAAGGTGGCCCCTGTGCACTTGGACAACTTACCATAATAGCCCCCAGTGTTAAAGAGGTGGTCAAAAAGAAAAGTAGAAAAATCAGATCCTCCACAGGACATCATTTTGAAAGTGACTTTCGCCCGTGGAACTCTGGCACGACAATTATCACAAGCATTTTTTTACCTCAGGTGAGCACTTCATTTGCTCTGAGACAGTTAAATCAGTTGGGATGTTGGGTCAGTAAAGAAGTAAATGCCACATCAATGGCAATTAGTGACTTGGTGACAGATGAGGAGGCAGTGAAACATGCCACTTTACAAAACAGAGCAGCCCTTGACTTCCTTTTACTAGCTCATGGGCATGGCTGTGAAGATTTTCAAGGATTGTGCTGCATGAATTTATCAGATCATTCTGTTTCCATTCATAAACAGTTGCAAAATTTAAAGGATTTAGCTAACCAAAATACTACAAGCAATCCAACCTGGCTAGACAGGTTGTTCGAAGGTTGGAGCTTTGCCTCTTGGCTAAAGGAACTCTGTAAAATAGGCTTGTTTATTCTATTAATAATAGTTGTGTTATTAGTGTTTTTAACCTGCATACTCCAGTGTATAAGGAAAATAATGGCCAAGATAGTTTCTAATATTTTTGTTGTTCAACGAAATGGGGGAGATATTGGTGAAGGAATAGCAAAGACTTAGGAATGCCTAGCAAGTAGTTCTGAAGCAATAGATGAAATAGGGATGTTAGCAGTATTTAACATAGATGCTGAAACTAGTTATGTTAAGGTTTGAGGCCCCTTCCTTTGTTTAGATAAAACCAAATACCACACATGCCAAAGAAGCACCAGATATCCTGTCTCAAGCCTGGCAGGAAAGATCTCAAGACAAGAGTAAAGCCACAAAACATGGTAATTTAGTTGTTCCTCTAGGTTGCATGCAAATATTAGGAAATTAGTATATTGTATTAGATTGGTTATTTGAATTTAGATTATTCATTATGGAATAATACTTATTGTACTGCAAATGGAAAATCTCTCTCTCTCTCCTGCTTCTCTCTCTTCTCTGCTTCTCCTCTCTTCTCTCTGCTTTTGTCTCTTCTTCTTCTTCCTCTCTTCTCTCCCCGCTCCTCCTCTCCTCCTCCTCGCTCTTATTACCTCTAATCTCTAACTTTTCTCTAAGCTCTCTCATATACCCACGCCCTATAATAAAATACAACCCTGAAGAACAGCAAATAATCATCTCCTGAGTCTGTCCAGTGACTGTCCAGAAACCCCCCGGTCCCACAAGACTTGGCCTGTGGGGGACACAAGAGTTTCCCAGGCCTGGGCTCTGGTGCTGTCCCTGCTGACTGAGTGCCAGAGCGGCTCCCAGCGACACCTGCCACATGTTCCTTCCCCTGCCCTCACCTCCCTGAACCACCAGCACCCACTGCAGTCCATGGTGGCATCAGAGCTGTCTCCAGCCTGTTCAAAAGGAGACAGATCACAAACAGGCACAGGGTGCCCATGGTGACATCTCAAGTCTCTCTGGGCTGCTAAAGAGCACTGAGGTCCCATGAGGCCAGTGACTCCATGGTGACATGCCAGACCTCTTTCACCTTCCAAAGACTTGTGAGCTCCCAAGCACTCACCAGAGGACAACAGATGTGTCTCTACATGCCAAGGAGCCCATTTGGCACAGGCACTCACTGAGGTTCCGTGGTTACATCCCAGTGGTCTCTGTGATCCTAAAGAACACTGAGGTCATGTGCAATCCCAAGGGCTCCATGGTGACATTGCAGCAGTCTCTCATCTGCCAAACCACACTGACCTCACAGGCTGTCACAGGGTCTCAATGGCAACATCACAAGTGTCTCCAGGATGCTCAGCAGCTGTGATGTCACAGGCACTCACAGGGACTCTAGGGTGACATTCCAGGGGTGTCAAAGGCTGCAAAAGAACCATGAGGTCACACACTGTTACAGGAATTCCACAGGGACATCCCAGGGGGCTCCAGGCTGCTAAAGAAGTGCTTTGCCACAGGCACTCAGAGGGGTTCCATTGTGACATGCCAGTGGTTGCCACGCTCCTAAGGAACACGGAGGTCACAGGCAGTGACAGCAGCTCTGTGCTGACATCCCTTGTGTCTCCACCCTGCCAAAGAACTCTGATGTCACTGGCACTGACAAGGGCTCCATGGTGACATCCCAGGTTTCTATGAACTACTAAAGAGCACTCAGGTCAAAAGCCCTCCCAAGGCCTCCATCCTCACATCCCAGAGGGAGACAGGTTTTTAAAGAGCCCTGAGCTCACCTGCACTCACAGGGCTTCCACGGTGGCATCACAGGGCTCTCTGGGGCTTCTAAGGAGCCAGGAGGTCCCTGGCAGTGAGAGGCACTCCGTGGCCACATCCTAGAAGAATCTGGGCTGCCAAAGAGAGGTCAGGAGCAGTCACAGGTACTCCATGGTGTGAAAAGTAAGATTCACTTTCCTGGTAAATTTCAAAACGTTTAATAAAAGACAGTAAGAGACAAACAATAAAGCCAAAGGTTATAAAGGTCAGGTGCTTGACATACAGCCAAGAGCATACACTAACTCAGAAAACATTTTTTAAATGCATCAACATGTTGCATATTCATGGAGCTTCATGCATTATTCAATCAGTTAATCAACTTTAAAAAACTTTTTTTTCTCCTTGTGGCTCATGCTCTTTCTTGTCAGCGCATTCACAGTTAACAGAGATCAATAAATTCCTTCCCTGGACTTCTGGTGTTCATCACCCCTCTGTTCATCCAGACAGAATAATCCAAGAATGTGTAGAAATTCCTGAATATCTTCCTTTTTTGCCATTCTCCGAGTTAGTTACATGAGCAAAAGCTTTTTACATCACCATGTTACAGTCCAAGAAATATAGATATTTATCACATTAATATTTCTAAGTTTTGGTAAGAGCAGAACTAAAAGAAACTATATTCATACAGCAAAGTTTTCCAACATTATCCTCAACAGCCGCTGCTGCGGCGGCCGTGGGGCACAGGGGGTGGCAAAGGGGGGTCCGGGATGCGAGCGGGGGAGCAGCGAGAGGAAGAGGAGGAGAGAGGAAGGAGAGGAAGAGAGGAATGGGAGGAGCAGGAGCAGGAGGAGCAGGAGAGGATCAGCGGGCACAGGCGGAGAATCGCGGTGCTGCAGGGCGAGCCCGCTGAGCCCGCAGCTCCGCTGGCCCCGGCAGCATCGCATTCCTGCATCCCGCGGGTGAGCGCGGAGGGGAAGCTCGGCCCGGGGCTATCGGGGCAGCTCCGGCACGGCTGGTTGTGAAGCACGGAAATAAACTTCAGAACTTATAAAGTTGTGAAGTAGGTAGGTATTTTATTCAGCGCTGGACGCAGGGGGAGAACATCTTCCCAAATCCTGCGTATCTTGCTTGATTTCTAATCTTCCATTTATCTAGGAAGGTCATGCATATTCTAAATCGCCTATACATATGGATTATCGGCCCCGCCTGTTCCCCGCTCCGTATGGAAATCAGTTGCATATTCATTGTGGCTGCGTAGTTTATTGTGTCGGTGGTCTCTAGATGAGTCAGTGGGCTGAAAATGATGAAGAACAAAAGTCTTCCTCGCTGTTGAACTTCTCACCTTGTCTTTCTACGCGTGCGCTGTAGTTTCTCGGTTGCGATATTTTCCAGACTCTGCACTTTTACGAAGAGGGGCCCCTTTCATTATTGCAAGCCAAGCAAAATCTGTTAATCAAGGGTCTCTTATCGTGCATTCCTTTCCTTATAAGCTCACAATAGTTAATAACATATGTTCTACTCTTCATTCTATTTAACCCTTAAATACCCAGTTTCAGTTGGGTTTTTGATTTTTGGGGGATTAGGGGCGGGGTTTGCGTCTCGCAGATTCGGGAATCGAGTCCCAAATATATTTGGGTGTCCATGGGAGAAGGTATTGTTTTATTGATGTGAGGAGGGGATGTTTCTGGCTCTTGCAGGAATCCAAAGCTGAGCCGTAAATGCTCCTTGGGGGGATTTGGAGGGGCCCACGTGGCGATGGTCCGGTCCCGGCGGGGCGGGACATCGGTTTTGGGGATCCCTGGGAGAGGCGGGGGATGAAAGGCGGGAGCCCCGGCGTGGGGAGAGGGGCGACAGCAGAGCTGGGGGACCCCCGGCAGCGTGGAGGGGAGGTGGAGCCGGGAGATGAGTGGGGTGTGGGCCCCCCGAGCCTGGAAGGGCTGGCAGGGAACGGGGGAAGCCCTGAATGCCTGGAGTGGGGAGATGCTGGAGAGGGGGACCCTGGGACCTGAGTCAGGATCAGGGCAGGATGAGCCCTGGGACCCACAAAACTCCCTCAGCGTGCCTGAGCAGGAGCCAGGAGAGGGGGAATCCCCAGGAGCCACGGGTCCCCCCATCACCTCTGAGAACAGAATCCCCATAACCACAAAATGAAGACATTGTGAACAGGGATCTCCTGGGAAAGTGTTTTTGGGCTCCTTCGTGATTTTCGTGGTTTTTATGGACAGCAAACAGCCCGGGCATTTCTAGAGATGCACTCAAACAGCAGGACCTTCAAAGCCATATCAATCACTTTGTTTTTCCCCCAAACCAAGATTTTCCATTCCCAAGTCTTATCCAGATGGACGAAAAGGCTGTGAGGAACAGGAAGATGTCCCAGGACAACCAGGCAGGTGAGGAGGAAGTCATTGCCCCTTTCCCCCTCTGTCCTGCTGGGGAGGATTGGGGGCATCTCCTTCTCCTTCCCTCTGGCACAGAGGCAAATCCCATCCTCTCCTTGTCCTTCCTTTCCCAGACCAGGAGCTGAGGACGGAGACCAGGGAGGACAAATCCCCACAGCAGAACCTCGTGGAAGAGGCCGTTTGCAGCAGCTCCACAGTACAGGAATCCAACAGGGAGGAAAAGCCACAGAGATCCCGCACCAGGAGGGGCTGCAAACGCAGATCATGGGGATCCGAGGAGGAAAGACCCAACCTGGGCCGGGCAGGCAGCCAGAGATGTGGCCAGAGCTCTGAGCTGAGGGTCCATGAGCAGCTTCATGATGGCAAAAAGTCCCTTCAGTGTTTGGAATGTGGGAAGAGTTTCAGCACGAGCTCTGGCCTGGTCCGGCACCAGATGATCCACACTGGGGAGAAGCCCTATGAGTGTGGGAAATGTGGGAAGGGTTTCAGAGACACCTCAGACCTGATCAGGCACCAGACAGTGCACACTGGGGAACGGCCCTACGACTGTGGGGAATGTGGGAAGGGATTCAAGAGCAGCTACAGCCTGATCTGCCACCAGAGGACCCACACTGGGGAACGGCCCTACGAGTGTGGGAAATGTGGGAAGAGCTTCAACCAGAACTCCAATTTGACTCGCCACCAGAGGATCCACACTGGGGAACGGCCCTACGAGTGTGGGGAATGTGGGATGGAGTTCAGAATGCACAGCGAACTCACCCATCACCAGAGGATCCACAGTGGGGAACGACCGTATGTGTGTGGGGAATGTGGGAATGGCTTCCGTAACACCACCGAACTAATCCACCACCTGACAGTGCACACCGGGGAACGGCCCTACGAGTGTGGGGAATGTGGGAAGAGCTTCCGCGTGAGCTCCAGTTTGTTCCGCCACCGGAGGACCCACACTGGGCAACAGCCCTACAAGTGTGTGAGGAATGTGGGAAAGGCTGCCATGACACCTCCAACCTTATGAAACACCTGACAGTGCACACTGGAAAACGGCCTATGAGTGTGGGGGATGTGGGAAGAGCTTCAGGCACAGATGAAACCTTATTGTCCACCAGAGGATCCACACCGGGGAGAGGCCCTATGAGGGTCCTGAGTGTGGGAAGAGGTTTCAACAGAGATCCAATCTGCTCAGGCATCAGCAGATTCATGTAGAGGAGAGGCCCTTCCGCTTCCCCTAGTGCAGGAAGAGCTTTAAGAAAAACTCTGCCCTCGTCACCCACCATCACCAGGGAGAGCCCCTAACAGTGTCCTCAGTGTGTCTCCCAGAACTCTGCTGTGACCCAACACCAATGGGGGCACTGGTAAGGGAAGCTCTGTGAGTGCCCTGTGTGTGGGAAGAGGTTCCTGCGCTGCTCCAGCTCCATCCCATCTGTTGGACCCCATTGGATGCTCCCCAGTGACCCTTGTTGGGCAGAGCCTTGGTGATCCATGGTCCTGGTGATCCTTATTGGGAACGCACCTCGCTGGTGGTCTCCACATCTTCCTGGCTCTCTGTGGGCACCTGAACTCAGCAGACCAAAAATCCATTGGGATGCGGACTTGGTGGTGAAGGAATAGCAAAGACTTAGGAATGCCTAGCAAGTAGTTCTGAAACAATAGATGAAATAGAGATCTTAGCAGTATTTGACACAGATGCTGAAAATAGTTATGTTAAGGCTTGAGCCCTCTTCCTTTGTTTAGATAAAACCAAATACCACACATGCCAAAGGAGCAGCAGATACGCTGTCTCAAGCCTGGCAGGAAAGACCTGAATATAAGGGTAAAGCCATAAAACATGGTAATTTAGTTGTTCCTATAGGTTGCATGTAAATATTAGGAAATTAGTACATTGTATTAGATTGGTTGTTTGAATTTAGATTATTCATTATGGAATAATACTTATCATACTGCAAAGGGAAAATCTTTCTCTCTCTCCTGCTTCTCTCTCTCTTCTCTGCTTCCCCTCTCTTCTCTATGTTTTTGTCTCTTCTTCATCTCTTCTCTCCCCGCTCCTCCTCTCCTCCTTGCTCTTATTACCTCTAATCTCTATCTTTTCTCTAAGCTCTCTCATATACCCACGCCCTATAATAAAATACAACCCTGAAGAACAGCAAATAATCATCTCCTGAGTCTGTCCAGTGACTGTCCAGAAACCCCACGGTCCCACAAGACTTGGCCTGTGGGGGACACAAGAGTTTCCCAGGCCTGGGCTCTGGTGCTGTCCCTGCTGACTGAGTGCCAGAGCGGCTCCCAGCGACACCTGCCACATGTTCCTTCCCCTGCCCTCACCTCCCTGAACCACCAGCACCCACTGCAGTCCATGGTGGCATCAGAGCTGTCTCCAGCCTGTTCAAAAGGAGACAGATCACAAACAGGCACAGGGTGCCCATGGTGACATCTCAAGTCTCTCTGGGCTGCTAAAGAGCACTGAGGTCACATGAGGCCAGTGACTCCATGGTGACATGCCAGACCTCTTTCACCTTCCAAAGACTTGTGAGCTCCCAAGCACTCACCAGAGGACAACAGATGTGTCTCTACATGCCAAGGAGCCCATTAGGCACAGGCACTCACTGAGGTTCCGTGGTTACATCCCAGTGGTCTCTGTGATCCTAAAGAACACTGAGGTCATGTGCAATCCCAAGGGCTCCATGGTGACATTGCAGCAGTCTCTCATCTGCCAAACCACACTGACCTCACAGGCTGTCACAGGGTCTCAATGGCAACATCACAAGTGTCTCCAGGATGCTCAGCAGCTGTGATGTCACAGGCACTCATAGGGACTCTAGGGTGACATTCCAGGGGTGTCAAAGGCTGCAAAAGAACCATGAGGTCACACACTGTTACAGGAATTCCACAGGGACATCCCAGGGGGCTCCAGGCTGCTAAAGAAGTGCTTTGCCACAGGCACTCAGAGGGGTTCCATTGTGACATGCCAGTGGTTGCCACACTCCTAAGGAACACGGAGGTCACAGGCAGTGACAGCAGCTCTGTGCTGACATCCCTTGTGCCTCCACCCTGCCAAAGAACTCTGATGTCACTGGCACTGACAAGGGCTCCATGGTGACATCCCAGGTTTCTATGAACTACTAAAGAGCACTCAGGTCAAAAGCCCTCCCAAGGCCTCCATCCTCACATCCCAGAGGGAGACAGGTTTTTAAAGAGCCCTGAGCTCACCTGCACTCACAGGCTTCCACGGTGGCATCACAGGGCTCTCTGGGGCTTCTAAGGAGCCAGGAGGTCCCTGGCAGTGACAGGCACTCCGTGGTCACATCCTAGAAGAATCTGGGCTGCCAAAGAGAGGTCAGGAGCAGTCACAGGTACTCCATGGTGTGAAAAGTAAGATTCACTTTCCTGGTAAATTTCAAAACGTTTAATAAAAGACAGTAAGAGACAAACAATAAAGCCAAAGGTTATAAAGGTTCAGGTGCTTGACATACAGCCAAGAGCATACACTAACTCAGAAAACATTTTTTAAATGCATCAACATGTTGCATATTCATGGAGCTTCATGCATTATTCAATCAGTTAATCAACTTTAAAAAACTTTTTTTTCTCCTTGTGGCTCATGCTCTTTCTTGTCAGCGCATTCACAGTTAACGGAGATCAATAAATTCCTTCCCTGGACTTCTGGTGTTCATCACCCCTCTGTTCATCCAGACAGAATAATCCAAGAATGTGTAGAAATTCCTGAATATCTTCCTTTTTTTGCCATTCTCCGAGTTAGTTACATGAGCAAAAGCTTTTTACATCACTGTGTTACAGTCCAAGCAATATAGATATTTATCACATTACTATTTCTAAGTTTTGGTAAGAGCAGAACTAAAAGAAACTATATTCATACAGCAAAGTTTTGCAACATTATACACATAGCATTCATTTTAATACTTGCGAAAAGCCAATAATATAATATGTAATTATAACAACGGTGACATCACAAGGGCCTTTAATCTTCCTCCCCTCTCAGTCACCCTCAGCACGCCCCACTGCTCCCGGCAAGGGAAGGATGGAGTCTTTAGGAGCCGCCGGAGCTCCTGCCCCGTCCCTGCACGGGCAGCAGCGTGAGACCCTAAACCCGGTGTGCGGGACTCTGAACCCGCCGCGCCCCTGCCCCGCCTGCCGCCTCCATTTCTGCATCGCTCCCTCGCCCCGCTGCGCTCCCGCTCGCCCGGGCTGGAGAAGCAGCGGGGGAGGCGTGGGAAAAGCGCCATCAAACAAAACTCCAAGCGACCCGCACAGAAATCTCCTTGGCAGAGAGACACCGGGCAGGGCCCCGCCATCGCCCGCAGCCCGTGCCCGGCCGCACCGTGCCCGGCCCCGCTGCTCGCCCAGCGCAGCCTCCTCCTCTCCCGCCATCGCCCGCAGCCCGTGCCCGGCCGCACCGTGCCCGGCCCCGCTGCTCGCCCAGCGCAGCCTCCTCCTCTCCCGCCGCCGCCCGGGGCCCTCACGCTCGGCTGCCGCCGGCGGGAAAAGCCCTTCCCGTGCTGCCCCGCGCCACCGCCGAGCCTGAGGGAGCCTGAGGGGCTGCGCGGGCAGAGAGGGGAAAACAGAAGGAAAAACAGAAATCAGAAACAAAAAGCGGCCTGGCGGTGGCGGAAAAGGGAGACTAACAACTACCACACTCTCGCCTAAGACTCCTGCCCATAGCCGCAGCTCCGCCTGCCGCGCCGAAAAATAAAACGCCCCGCAGCAGAAATACAAAATTCCCTCCCCTCAGAGCGCAGAGCCAAAGCCGAAAGCCGCCAAGGGCGCCCGGCCCTGCGCTGCCGCGGCGGGCGGGGGAACTCGGGCCGGGCCGGTCGCTTCGGGCCGGGCTCTGGGGGCAGCGGGGCCGGGGCGGCGCAGTATTTCTCTGAATATTCAGGAGAAGCCAATCCCACAACATGTGTTTGTAGCAGCGGCAGAGCCGCAGCGCCCAGCGCTCCCCACTCCCACCCCACCTGCGCCACCCCCTCGCATCCAGCGACCCCCGGGAGCGGAACTGGGGCTCGGGGGGAGGGGGACGGCACGGACGGATCTGCACTGGGGGCCCCGAGCCCCCTGCCCAGCCCTGTGAAGCGCGGAAAAACTCTCTATACCGCACAAAATAAGGTATAAGAGTAGGTATGTATTTATTCAGCGCTCAGGGGGATAACTCCTCCAAAACCACGCACACCTTTGGCGACCTGCACCTCTCTTTTTATTCTCTACAAACTACAATTGCACAATACACCTAATACATATTCATTGCCTGCTCTGCTTCATACTACAATTAGCTACACGCCTCTTTCTGCTCCACACGGCTCCTTGGGAAAAAGGAAACAGTGTTCCTCTCAGTTGAACATTTCATCTTGTCTCCTTGCACATATTCTTTTTACTCCTTTGCTCATCTTCTAGACTTTGATACCAGTTTTCCTGGGTTCATGGATCTGGACAATCCCCCTTATCCTGTGGCGCCTTTGTCCTTGCATCCTGTTCGCCCACCCCAGCTCTTTATCTTATCCTGCAGCCTTGCTCTCCCCTATTCTTGTAAGCACCGTAAATTCCAGCAAACATAGGGTTTTGTCAGCCCCCTTCTAGTCCAAGCATTTCTCGATGCTCGATTCCTAACTCTCAGTTGCTCTGTCTCCCCTGCAGGCTCAGGGGGTGCTGCCCCCTCCCCAACAGCCGCTGCTGCGGCGGCCGCGGGGCACAGGGGGTGGCAAAGGGGGGTCCGGGATGCGAGCGGGGGAGCAGCGGGAGGAAGAGGAGGAGAGAGGAAGGAGAGGAAGAGAGGAATGGGAGGAGCAGGAGCAGGAGGAGCAGGAGAGGATCAGCGGGCGCCGGCGGAGAATCGCGGTGCTGCAGGGCGAGCCCGCTGAGCCCGCAGCTCCGCTGGCCCCGGCAGCATCGCATTCCTGCATCCCGCGGGTGAGCGCGGAGGGGAAGCTCGGCCCGGGGCTATCGCGGCAGCTCCGGCACGGCTGGTTGGGTTTTGGATTCTTGGGGGATGAGGGTTGGTGTTTGTGCCTCGCAGATTCGGGAATCGAGTCCCAAATGTATTTGGGTGTCCGTGGGAGAGGTATTGTTTTATTGATGTGAGGAGGGGATGTTTCTGGCTCTTGCAGGAATCCAAAGCTGAGCCGTAAATGCTCCTTGGGGGGATTTGGAGGGGCCCACGTGGCGATGGCCCGGTCCCGGCGGGGCGGGACATCGGTTTTGGGGATCCCCGGGAGAGGCGGGGGATGAAAGGCGGGAGCCCCGGCGTGGGGAGAGGGGCGACAGCAGAGCTGGGGGACCCCCGGCAGCCTGGAGGGGAGGTGGAGCCGGGAGATGAGTGGGGTGCGGGCCCCCCGAGCCTGGAAGGGCTGGCAGGGAACGGGGGAAGCCCTGAGTGCCTGGAGTGGGGGGATGCTGGAGAGGGGGACCCTGGGACCTGAGTCAGGATCAGGGCAGGATGAGCCCTGGGACCCACAAAACTCCCTCAGCGTGCCTGAGCAGGAGCCAGGAGAGGGGGAATCCCCAGGAGCCACGGGTCTCCATCAGCTCTGAGAACAGAATCCCCATAACCCCAAAGTGAGGACAGTGCGAACAGGGATCTCCTGGGAAAGTGTTTCTGGGCTCCTTCGTGAGTTTTGGTGGTTTTTATGGACACCAAACAGCCCAGGCATTTCTAGAGATGCACTCAGACAGCAGGACCTTCAAAGCCATATCAAGCACTTTGTTTTTCCCCCAAACCAAGATTTTCCATTCCCAAGTCTTATCCAGATGGACGAAAAGGCTGTGAGGAACAGGAAGATGTCCCAGGACAGCCAGGCAGGTGAGGAGGAAATTACTGCCCCTTTCCCCCTCTGTCCTGCTGGGGAGGATTGGGGGCATCTCTTTCTCCTTCCCTCTGGCACAGAGGTAAATCCCATCCTCTCCTTGTCCTTCCTCCTCCAGACCAGGAGCTGAGGACGGAGACCAGGGAGGACAAATCCCCACAGCAGAACCTCGTGGAAGAGGCCATTTGCAGTGGCTCCACAGTGCAGGAATCCAACAGGGAGGAAAAGCCACGGATATCCCGCACCAGGAGGGGCTGCAAACGCAGATCATGGGGATCCGAGGAGGAAAGACCCAGCCTGGGCCGGGCAGGCAGCCAGAGATGTGGCCAGAGCTCTGAGCTGAGGGTCCATGAGCAGCTTCATGATGGCAAAAAGCCCCTTCAGTGTTTGGAATGTGGGAAGAGTTTTCACACGAGCTCCAGTCTCGTCCAGCATCAGATGATCCACAATGGGGAGAAGCCGTATGAGTGTGGGGAATGTGGGAAGGGATTCGGAGGCACCTCAGATCTGATCAGGCACCTGACAGTGCACACTGGGGAACGGCCCTACGACTGTGGGGAATGTGGGAAGGGATTCAAGAGCAGCTCCAGCCTGATCATGCACCAGAGGACCCACACTGGGGAACGGCCCTACGAGTGTGGGGAATGTGGGAAGGGATTCAAGTGCAGCTCCAGCCTGATATGCCACCAGAGGACCCACACTGGGGAACGGCCCTACAAGTGTGAGGAATGTGGGAAGGGATTCAGTGTGAGGGCCCGTTTGACCTACCACCAGAGGATCCACACTGGGGAACGGCCCTACGTGTGTGGGGAATGTCGGAAGAGCTTCAGGAAGCGTACTGACCTCACCCGCCATCAGACGATCCACAGTGGGGTAAAACTGTATGTGTGTGGGGAATGTGGGAGGAGCTTCAGCCAGAAACACAACCTGATTGTCCACAAGATGATCCACACTGGGGAACGACCCTATGTGTGTGGGGAATGTGGGAAGAGCTTCAGCCGGAACAGTAAACTGATTGTCCACCAGAGGATCCACACTGGGGTACGACCATATGTGTGTGGGGAATGTGGGAAGGGATTCACAGACATTTCTGGCCTGACCTGCCACCAGAGAGTGCACACTGGGGAACGACCCTATGAGTGTGGGGAATGTGGGAAGGGATTCACAGACATTTCTGGCCTGACCCGCCACCAGACAGTGCACACTGGGGAACGGCCCTACAAGTGTGGGGAATGTGGGAAGGGATTCAGCTGCAGCTCCAGCCTGATCTGCCACCAGAGGATCCACACTGGGGAACGGCCCTACAAGTGTGGGGAATGTGGGAAGAGCTTCAGCCAGAGCTCCAATTTGATCTGCCACCAGAGGATCCACACTGGGGAACGGCCCTATGTGTGTGGGGAATGTGGGAAGGGATTCCGTGACAGATATGATTTAATCTGCCACCAGAGGATGCACACTGGGGAGAAGCCCTATGAGTGTGGGGAATGTGGGAAGGCCTTCGCCGTCAGGTCCCATTTGATCCGCCACCAGAGGATCCACACTGGGGAACGGCCCTACAATTGTGGGGAATGTGGGAAAAGCTTCCATAACAGCTCCGAACTAATCTACCACCGGAGAGTGCACACCGGGGAACGGCCCTACGACTGTGGGGAATGTGGGAAGAGCTTCAGCGCCAGGTCCAGTTTGATCCGCCACCAGAGGACCCACACTGGGGAACGGCCCTACAAGTGTGGGCAATGTGGGAAGGGCTGCCATGACACCTCTGGACTTCTGCAACACCTGACAGTGCACACCGGGGAACGGCCCTACAACTGTGGGGAATGTGGGAAGAGCTTCAAGCACAGATCCCACCTGATTGTCCACCAGATGATCCACACCGGGGAGAGGCCCTATGAGTGTACTGAGTGTGGGAAGAGGTTTCAGAGGAGATGGAGTCTGCTAAAGCATCAGCAGATTCACGTAGAGGAGAGGAGAGGCCCTTCTGCTTCCCCTAGTGCAGGAAGAGCTTTAAGAAAAACTCCACCCTCGTCACCCACCAGCGGATCCACGCCAGGGAGAGCCCTAACAGTGTCCCCAGTGTTGGAAGAGCTTCTCCCAGAACTCTGCCATGACCCAGCACCAATGGGGGCACTGGTAAGGGAAGCTCTGTGACTTCCCCATGTGTGGGAAGAGGTTCCTGTGCTGCTCCAGCTCCATCTCCTCTGTTGGACCCTGTTGGATGCTCCCCAGTGATCCATAGTCCTGGTGATCCATGTTGGGAATGCACCTGGCTTGTGGTCTCCACATCTTCCTGGCTCATCGTGGGCACCTGGACTCAGCAGGCCAAAAATCCATTGGGATGCAGACTGACATCAGGAATTCATTTGGGACAGCGGATTTTACTTTCCACCTCAAAAAATTGTACTTTTGTATCCCATAATTTCTACTGGCAGCGTCAATGAGTACTGGATGGACCTTGAGATCTTCACCAACCTAAACATTACATGATTCTACTTCTGTCTGGGCCACAGGCATCTTCCACAGCCAAATAGCGATGGACTGGGGCAGAAAACCGAGATTTTGGAGACAATGGAGTGGAAAGTCGTCTAAAAACGGTTCTTTTTACCTGCCGAAGCCTATGCATACCCAGCCAGCATGAACAGGTAAATGCTTTTATTTGGGCCCTGATTTTCTTTAATTTTTCTTCATCCCTTCACCCAACATTGGGGTAAAAATAAAGACATTGAACTAAGATATTGACATGGACATTGTGGGTGGGGACATGGTGGGCACAGGAATATGGATATGCACACAGACATGGGTATGGACATAGACATGGACATGGACCTGGATATGCATATGGACAGGGACTTGGATATGGACATGGGCAGGGCTGTGGATGGAGATATCAGGCTTGGGGGGGGTCACAGACATAGATGGTGACATGGGGGAATGTGGTCATGGATGGTGACATGGCAGTATGGCCATGGATGGTCACAAGTGGCCTAGGGGACAAGTCCATGGGTGGACACATCCACACCATGACATGTCCCATGACCAAGGAGAACACATCCCCAGCACCACCACAATGTTGTCCCCTTCACGCTACCGTTGATTCACTGCTCCTCCCCTGGGTGTGACACCTGCCTGGCGGGATGTCCCCATGTTCTGGTGACCCGTGTCCCTCAGGCCACTCCCACCAGTGGCTCCAGCAGCAGCCAGAGCCCGTCCTCGGCTCGCAGGATCAGCTCGGGCTTGCGGCGCGGGGGTGGCCTCGCTGTGTCCCTCCGCAGCACGAACCGGGACAGTGTCAGTGCCACCACCACCTTCATCTCAGCCATGGCAAAGCTCTGCCCGATGCAGTTCCTGCCACCACATCCCCATTGTCACTGTCACCCCACTGTGATCCCAGCCAGGGATGGGGGTGGCACTTGGGGACACTCCTGTCCCCACCCCACCACGTACCTGGGGCCAGCAGAGAAGGGGATGAAGGAGGACGGAGACCGTCCCTTGCTGTTCTCTGGGCTGAACCTCAGGGGATTGAACACCTGGGGTGACAGTGACACTGTGAGGACGCAGCTGTCACCACCATGGTGACAGGGACACCTCGTAGGGTGGCACTACCTCAGGCTCGGGCCAGAGCTCTGGGTTGTGGTGGGTCCCGTAGATGCTCATCAGGCAGATGACCCCTGGTAGGATGGGAATGGCCACTTTAGGGACAGCAGGTGACAGCAGTGGGTGGTGACACTGGGGACACACTGGCCACGCCATACCTTTGGGGATGACACGGCCGTCACGCAGGGGGACGTCCTCGGTGCAGCGCCGGGACACGGCAGTGACAGGAGGGTGCAGCCGCAGGCTCTCCTTGATGCACATGGTGGTGAAGGGCAGCTGGGACAGGTCCTCCCTGGGGACAAGCAGGAGTGACACCGTGTTCCCTGGCCACACAGCCTGGGGTGGCCCTGGGGACATCTCACCATTCAATGTCTGCAGTGTCCCGGCCAGCTAGGAGCTCCTGGACCTCTCGGCGGCACCGCTCCTGGTGCTCAGGGTGGCCAGCCAGGTTATAGAAGAGCCATGCCAGGCCACTGGCCGTGGTGTCATGGCCTGTGGGGACATGGGATGAGTGAGGGGACACTGGAGTGGCTCTGCCCCAGTGGCACCTGGGAGCTCGTGCTCACCCTCAAACATGAAGGTGTCAGCCTCGGCCGCGATGTCCTCGTCTGACAGGGTGTGGCCGTCCTCGTCCTGCGGGAGTCAAGGTGAGCCTGGGGCCACCTGGGGCCACCGGTCTATGGCCAAATCCCTTCCATGGCCACCGTCCTACAGGCACCACTATCCCACTGGCTACCAGCTCTATGGTCAATGCTGTCAATGGCCACCACCGTTCCCTGTGGCCACCGGTCTATGGCCAATCCTTCCATGGCCACCACCACCCCCTTGACCACCATCCTCCATGTCCACCACCCTATGGCCACCATCATTTCCCCATGGCCACCACCACCCTCTCAACCACCTCCATGTCCCCCTGACCACCACCCCATGCCCACCTTGGTGAGCAGCAGGAGGTCGATGAAGTCCATGCTGCGTCCCCGGTGGCCATTCAGCCAGGCCTGGTGGCCCAGGCGGGCGAGTTCGCGGCGCCGGCGCTGCACCACGTCAGCGGTGAAGGCGTGGACAGTGGCGCAGGCGCGGGCGAAGCGCCGGCCATCAGAGGAGACCCTGTACAGCCACCATGGGTGGAGAAGTGGCTGGAGCTGGCGCCGGACCACCAATGAGCTCAGCTCCAGGATGGCCTGGATGTACTCGCTGGGCCGCCTGTGGGAACCAGGGACACTGAGGGACATTGGGGCCACCAGCATGGCCAGCAGAGACCATGGCAGGGCCTTGGGGGCCACCAGCATGGCCAGCAGAGACCATGGCAGGGCCTTGGGGGCCACCAGCATGGCCAACAGAGACAATGGCAGGGCCATTGGGGCCACCAGCATGGCAAACAGAGACCATGGCAGGGCCTTGGGGACACCAGCATGGCCAGCAGAGACCATGGCAGGGCCATTAGGGCCACCAGCATGGCCAACAGAGACAATGGCAGGGCCATTGGGGCCACCAGCATGGCCAACAGGGATGATGGTGGGGTCACCACAGCCCCCAGGATGGCCAGCAAGGACAATGGTGGGGTCACCACAGCCCCCAGGATGGCCAGTGGAGACAGGTGGCACTCACTCCTGGCAGTGGCTCTCATGGCTGAAGATGCACTTCTGGAGCGTGTCCAGGGTGAGGAGGCTCAGGGGCTGCAGCACCTCCATCTCCAGCGGCCCCCCAGCAGCGGCCGCTGCTGCTGCCCCCCACTTGTCCTGGGGGGATGGATGGGGTCAGGGACTGAATAGGAACAGGGGCAGGGGATAAATTGAGGGGTGGGGCAGGGTGGTAGAGGGGCAAGAATTGGGGTGGGGGTGTGGGACAGGGATGTGGTGATGAACAAGAGGTGGAGTTGGGTTTGAGGGCAGGTTTGGGGTATGGGACAGGACAGGATTTGGGGTTTAGGACAGGACTCAGGGTGCAGCAGTGGATGCAGGACAGAATTTTGTGTGCAGGACTCAGAGTTTGGGATGCGGGTAAGAGTTTGGAGTGCAGGTCAGGATTTGGGGTGCAGGACAGAATTTTGGGTGTAGGACTTAGGGTTTGGGATGCAGGTCAGAGTTAGGGGCAGAAGTCAGGATGTAGGGTGCAGCACTTATGATTTGGGGTGTAGGTCAGGATTTGGGGTGTAGGTCAGGATTTGGGGTGCAGTGGGGACTCGGATCTCTCACGAGCAGCACGCGGGTGCTCTGGTTGAAGATTCCCAGGTAAGCCCGGAGAACATCCCCGTGGAAGGCGGGGGTCAGGAGCCGCCGGTGCCGCGCCCAGCGCTGCCCACTGCTCAGCAGCAGCCCCTCCCCTGGGGAGGGAACAGTGGGGTCGGCCCAAGGCACCCAGGGGGTGTCCTGCCCTCCACTGCCCTTGTGACACACCCGGGTACATCCTGGGGGCACCCAGAGTGTGTCCGGGTCACCCACTGCCCCTGTGACACACCCGGATCCACTGCGGGTGCCCAATGGTTCTGTCCCCAAAACTTCCTGTGTCCTCCCCTACGACACCTGGATCCATCAGGGGCACCCAGGGCTGCTGTCCCCAACCGTGTGACACCCGGAGGTGCTGTCCCGACCCGTGTGACACCCAGAAGTGCTGTCCCCACCCAACCCTCTCCACTTACCAAGCCAGGGCTTGAGGAAGCCATAGAAGGTTTTATCCTTGGGGGCCACGAAAGCTGCAACACACAAGGATGAGGTGGGCAGGGATTCACTGGGGTGGGGACACTGGAGTCCCCTGGGTGGGGACACTGGGATGAGGCACCCTGTCTGCACCCCTTAACCCACAGTGGGGACCCTCTCCCGGCACCCACGGCCTTAGGGAACCTCAGGGACAGGTTGGTGGCCACTCTGGGGTGGTGTTTGGCCTGGCCATGGTGACACCTCTGGGGACCTGTGGGGTTGGGCTGGTGGCCACTGCCTGGGCACTGCCAGGTCTCTGTGCCAGGTGCAGTGACACCCATGGGTGGCCCTGGGGACCCATCTGGTGTCTCGTGTCCTACCTGAGGCACTGAGGAGTGGCCGGAGGGTGCTGGGGTGGAAGAGGCGCAGGACGGGCAGCCAGGGAAGTCCCCACCAGAGGCAGCCATGACGGTACCGGGCCACCAAGGCATCCACCTGCTGCAGGCCCTGCTCTGTGCTCTGGCCCTGGGGACAACAGGGGACATGTGTGTCATTGGGGACATGCACAAGCTTGGGGACACGTGTGCCCTCAGAGCACTGCCAGCCTTGGGGACAAGTGTGTCTGTCCCCACTGTCCCTTTGCCAGTGCCACCACCCCATCCTCACTGTCCTCCAAGTGCCACCACCCTGTCCTCATTGTCCTCCCAAGTGCCACCACCCCAATCATTCCTTCTGTCCCATCACAGGTGTCACCACCCTGTCCCCATTGTTTCTTTGCAGGTGCCTCCAGCCTTGATCCCGCTGTCCCCGCAGGTGTCACCCCTGTCCCCTCACCATGCCAGTGTGTCCCAGCAACCAATTGCGCCATGGCGGGGTGGGGAATTTGTTCAGCTGGCGACAAGTGGCCCGGAATCGGGTGACAGCCAGCAGCGCATCCCAGAGCCACCGCAGCAGCAGGGCCACCAAGAAGGTGCCCAGGGCCACCACGGCCAGAGAACCCAGCGCGGCGGCCACCGCCATGGAGCCGCTCCTGGGGACAGGCTGGGGACAGGACAAGGGTCGGGCGGGGCGGTGTCACCCGCGGGTCACGCGGTGGCCCCGCGCTGGGTGTCACCGCATCCGGCTTTTGTCCCAGTGCGCGTCCTGGTGACACCGTGTCCCCGCCCCTGCCCCGGTGTGTCCCCGTCTCCCTGTGTGTGTCCTTGCCCCCCACCCTGTCCCCCGCACCTGTGTGTCCCTGTCCCTCTGTCCCTCTGTGTGTCTCTGTCCGCTCCGAGTGTCCCCATCCCCCTCTCCCCCGTGTGACCTTGCTCCCTTCCGTGCGTCCCTGTCCCTCCCCGTGTGTCCCCATCCCCCTCTCCCCCGTGTGACCCTGCTCCCTTCCGTGCGTCCCTGTCCCTCCCCGTGTGTCCCCTGCTCCTGCCCCCCCTCGCGGGATCCAAGTCCCCGAGGTCCCGGGGCCGTGTCCCGTCGGATGTCCCCGTGTCCCACAGGGAGTTCCCGTGTCCCATAGTGTTATAAGTACATATTACATTATTGGCTTTTCGCAAATATTACAATGAATGCTATGTGTATAGTGTTGGAAAACTTTGCTGGGTGAATATAGTTTCTTTTTGTTCTGCTATTAACAAACCTTAGAAATAACAGTGTGATACATATCTATTTTTCTTGGACTACAACATAGTGATGTAAAGCTTTTGTTCATGTAACAAACTCGAGAGAATGGTAAAAGGATAATCGGGATTTTCTTCACAATCTTGGATTAATCCATCTGGATGAAGACGGGTGACAACACCAGAACTCCAGGGAAGGAATTAATTGATTTCCATTATCAGCGAGTGCGCTGACAAGGAGACAAAGAGGGAAAAAAAAAAAAAAAAGTTGTTTTACAGATTGGGAGGTTGAGGGGGGGGGTGATTTTGAATAATGCATGAAGGTCTATGAATATGCAACAGGTTGATGCATTTAACAAAGTGTTTTCTTAGTTAGTGTGTGCTTTTTGCTGAATGTCAAGCACCCGGCCGTTATAACCTTTTGCTTTATTCTTTGTCTCTTATTTTCCTTTATTAAACCTTTTAAAATTTACCAGGAAAGTGGACCTCATTTTTAGCACACATGTTCCCGTGGCTGTTCCTTGCACTGAGCATCTGTGGCTGTCCCGGCACAGACAGGGGCACCCAATGACACCCCACGACTCTTTGACCTCTGGTTGTGTGTCCTTTCTCCTTGATTTGGGTCTTTTCTGCCTCTTTTGGATCCTTTAACCCTGTTTGGGGTCCTTTCCTCTTTTTCTGGCTCATTTTCCCCCATTTTGGGTTCTTTCCCCAGTTTTATGTGCATTGTTCAGATTTTGGTCCTTTCCCATAATTTTGGGTGCCCTCCCCATGGCTTTGATGCATTTTTGGGTGTCTGTGCCCCTCCCTTCCCCCCATATGCCCCCACCCCCTGCCCACCCCTGTCTCCCCTGGCATCCCCACGGGTGTCCCCCATGCCACATGGACTCTGTGACAGACACCAGGGTGTCCCTCGAGTCCCCTGGGGTGGCTCCCCTGTCACCACCATGGCACTGGGGCAGGCACTCAGGGTCTGCAGCAGCCTGGAGTGCCAGGCAGTGCTGGGTGAGCACCCCCGGGACCCCCCCGGGGCCTCAGTGCCAGGCAGGGGCAGCTCCTGACCGAGCTCCTCTGCCACGGGGTGGGTGTCCCAGTGGGGCCGGTGGGAGGGGGCTCGGGGTGGTGCTGGGGCTGACTGTGCCCTGGGCTGTGCTCCAGGGTCATGTCCCCTGTCCTGTGCCCTGTGCCATCTCATGCCACACTTCACACCATGCCCCATGCCATGCCCCAGGCCCCACACCAAGCTGTGCATGGCTGCCTCGTTCTGTCATTGTCCCCATTACTGCATCCTTCTTGCTGTTGCTCCAGGGTTAAAACCCTCAGCTCCCTCCAGGACTGGTGTGACATTGCCCAGCCCTGGGCCCTGCTGATGGCTGCCCTTGTCCCCCAGGATGGGGGGTGACATTGGCACACATCTGGCACACATCTGGCACACATCTGGTATCGGGGCTGGCACCCGACTGGGACCAGGGTCGGACTGGATAAGTGCTTGGAATCATGGCTGGGAAATGAGCCTGGGAACTGGGACTGGGGCTGGGCAGTGGGGCTGGACACGAGGACTGGGCAGTGACACTGGGGACTGGACAGTTGGACTGGACAGCTGGGATGGGCACTGAGGCTGGACACAGGCAGTGGACATCAGCACCGGGGCTGGACACTGGGAATGGACACCAGAACTGGGCACTGAGGCTGGACACTAAGGCTGGATACTGGGGCTGGGCATCAGCACTGGGCACTGAACCAGGAGCAGGATGAACCCCTCTGTCCCTTGGTCCCCCTGAACCCCCCTTTGCCTACCCAAAGCTTGGCTGCACCAGATCCCAGCAGGATTTGGCACCTTTGGGGGATGTTTCCCAGGGAAAGAGGGGTGGTCTGGGGGTACTGGCTGTGCTGGCTCTGGCCCCCTCCAGACCCAGATGGGAGGATGCCCTGGGGGGCTGCAAGAAGCCCTAAAATGAGACTCCACTCCCCAACCTCCCAGTTCATCAATCTCAAGCTGGGCACCCCCTACCCATGACCCCCTCCCCCGCCAGGGGTGCTGGTCCTGGGGGTGGCACAGACCTGTCCCTGTCCCCTCCTCCAGGGGCTGTTGTGGAAGAGGCTCCTCCTCTTCCACAGGAGAGGCAAAGTCGCAGTTCACAGTTCACAGAATTAACTGAGTTGGAAAAGACCTCTGAGATCATCAAGTCACACCTATGACCTAACAGCACCTTATCAACTAAACCATGGCACTGAGTGCCACATCCAGTCTATTTTCATACACCTCTAGGAGTGGTGACTCTACCACCTCCCTGAGTAGCCCCTTCCAATGCCTAATCATCCTTTCAGTAAAGAATTTTTTCCTAGCTTAAGACTGTGTAGTCTCCTTCTGTCAGTGGTTGCTTGGGAGAAGAGAGCAGCCCCCATCTGGTTACAACCTCCTTCCGGGGAGTTGTAGAGAGTGCTGCAGTTGTGACAGTGGTGACAGACCCTTTGGGGAGAGTTGTGGAGTAGGAGGGGTCCCAGTGACACTGCTGTCCTTGTAGTCCCTGGCGGGGGGTCCCAGTGACACTGCTGTCCTTGCAGAGTCCCTGGTTGGGGGTCCCAATGACACTGTTGTCCTTGCACAGTCCCTGGTTGGGGGTCCCAGTGACACTGCTGCCCCTGCACAGTCCCTGGTTGGGGGTCCCAGTGACACTGTTGTCCCTGCACAGTCCCTGGTTGGGGGTCCCAGTGACACTGCTGCCCCTGCACAGTCCCTGGTTGGGGGTCCCAGTGACACTGCTGTCCCTGCACAGTCCCTGGTTGGGGGTCCCAGTGACACTGCTGTCCCTTCAGGGTGCCCACCAGGCACCCCATTTGAGGTGTATGTTGGTGCTCAGGGGTCCCAGTGACATTCCTGTCCCCACCAGAGCAGTTTTGGGTCATTCTGGTGACACTGCTGTGTCTGCAGGGTCCCTCTGAGTGCAGCAATCAGGAGAGTTCCCAGCTCACAGAGCCCCACTCACAGGGACTGTGCTGCTCACCCTGCTGCAGCCAGCACAGCTCCAAGGGGCTCCTTTGTTTAGAGGGCCCCAAGGGATGGCCTTTATCACAACCAAGTTTTATCCTGGCCCCAGTTTTAATTGATAGCTTTCTCTGCAAGTGTGATGTTATAAGTACATATTATATTATTGGCTTTTCACAGATATTAAAATGAATGTTGTATGTGTAACATTGGAAAACTTTGCTGTATTAATATAGTTTCTTTTAGTTCTGCTATAAACAAAACTGAAAAATAGTAGTGAGATAAATATCTACTTTTCTTGGTCTCTAACATAGTGATGAAAAAAGCTTTTGTTCATCTAAGTAACTCAGAGAATGGGAAAAAGATAATTAGGAAATTCTTCACATTCTTGGATTATCCTGTCTGGATGAGCACAGGGGTGATGAACACCAGAACTCCAGGGAAGGAATTTATTGATCTCTGTTATCAGGGAGTGTGCTGACAGGAAAGAGCCACAAGGAGAAAAAAAAAAAAAAAAAGGAAAAAAAAAAAGAAAAAAAAAGTTGATTTACAGGTTGAGGGGGTGAGTTTGAATGATGCATGAAGACCTATGAATATGCAACATGTTCATGCACTTAACAAAGTGTTTTCTGAGTTAGTGTGTGCCCTTGGCTGACTGTCATGCACCCAGCTGTTATAAACTTTGTTTTATTGTTTGTCTCTTATTGCCTTTTATTAAACTTTTAAAATTTACCAGGAAAGTGAGCCACATTTTTCACATGGTGATAAAAGCCATCCCTTGTCCTCCATGTCCACATCCATGGGATACACCTCTATGTCACCACCTGAGTCTGTGACCCACCATGCCCTATAGCTCCATCCACAGGCCTATTCACACCCATATCCATATCCATATCCATATCCATATCCATATCCATGCCCATGTGCATATCCATGTCCCAGTCCCCACCATGTCCCCATCCACAACCCATAATGTCCACGTCCATGTCATAGTTCAATGTCTTTATTTTTACCCCAATGTTGGGTGAAGGGATGATGAAAAATGAAAGAAAATCAAGGCCCAAATAAAAGGATTTACCTGTCCATACTGACTGAGCATGCATGGGCTTGGGTGAGTGACAGAACCTTTTTTAGAGGCCTTTGCACTCCACTGTCTCCAAAATCTTGGTTTTCTGCCCCAGTTCATCACGATATGGCTGTGGAAGATGCATGTGGCCCAGACAGAATTAGAATCATGGAAGCATTTAGGTTGGAAAATACCTCCAAGACCATCCAGTATTCCTTGATGCCACGAGATGAAATAATTGGATGCAAAAGCCAAAATTTTTTGGGGTGGAAAGTAAAATCCATTCTCCCAAGCCAGGAAGATGTGGAGACCACCAGCCAGGTGAGTTCCCAACAAGGATCACCAGGACCATGGATCACCAAGGCTCTGCCCAACGAGGGTCACTGGGGAGCATCCAATGGGGCCCAACAGAGGGGATGGAGCTGGAGCAGCGCAGGAACCTCTTCCCACCCGCGGGGCACTCACAGAGCTTCCCTTACCCGTGCCCCCATTGGTGCTGGGTCACGGCAGAGTTCTGGGAGACACACTGGGGACACTGTTAGGGTGTCTCCCTGGTGTGGATCCGCTGGTGGGTGACGAGGGTGGAGTTTTTCTTAAATCCCTTCCCACAGTCAGGGCAGGTGAAGGGCCTCTCCTGTGTGTGAATCTGCTGATGCCTGAGCAGATGGGATCTCTGCTGAAACCTCCTCCCACACTCAGGACACTCATACAGCTTCTCCCCAGTGTGGATCCTCTGGTGGACAATAAGGTTGCATCTCTGGCTGAAGCCCTTCCCACATTCTGAGCACTTGTAGGGGCTTTCCCCAGCGTGCATTGCCTGGTGCATGATCAGGCGGGAACTGTCACGGAAGCTCTTCCCACATTCCCCACACACATAGGGTCGTACCCCAGTGTGGATCATCTGATGGCGGGTGAGGTTGGAGCTCTTCCTGAACCCCATCCCACATTCCCCACACTCATATGGCCGTTCACCGGTGTGGATCATCTGGTGGTGGATCAAACTGGAGCTCAGGAAGAAGCTCTTCCCACATTCCCCACACACATACGGTCGTACCCCAGTGTGGATCCTCTGGTGGTGGGTGAGTTGGGAGCACATTCTGAAGCCCATCCCACATTCCCCACACTCGTAGGGCCATTCCCCAGTGTGGGTCCTCTGGTGGTGGGTGAGTTGGGTGCGTGTCCTGAAGCCCATCCCACATTCCCCACACTTGTAGGGCCATTCCCCAGTGTGGATCCTCTGGTGGTAGTGCAAACTGGAGCTCTGGTTGAAGCTCTTCCCACATTCCCCACACTTGAAGGGCCGTTCCCCAGTGTGGGTCCTCTGGTGGCAGATCAGGTGGGAGCTGACACTGAATCCCTTCCCACATTCCCCACACACGTAGGGCCGTTCCCCAGTGTGGATCCTTTGGTGGACATTCAGGCTATTGCGGCAGCTGAATCCCTTCCCACATTCCCCACACTCGTAGGGCCGCTCCCCAGTGTGGATCCTCTGGTGGTAGATTAAACTGGAGCTCTGGCTGAAGCTCTTCCCACATTCCCCACACACATAGGGTCGTTCCCCAGTGTGGGTCCTCTGGTGGACGTTCAGACGGGAGCTGCAGCTGAAGCCCTTCCCACATTCCCCACACTCATAGGGCCTTTCTCTGGTGTGCACTCTCTGGTGGCGGGTCAGGTCAGAGGTGTCTCTGAATCCCTTCCCACATTCCCCACACTCGTAGGGCCGTTCCCCAGTGTGGATCCTCTGGTGGACGATCAGGTGGTAGCTGCAGCTGAATCCCTTCCCACATTCCCCACACTGGTAGGGCTGTTCCCCAGTGTGCACTGTGAGGTGCCGGATCAGGTCAGAGGTGTTTCTGAATCCCTTCCCACATTCCCCACACTCGTACGGACGTTCCCCGGTGTGGATCATCTGGTGGCGGATCAAAGACAAGCTGCTGCGGAATCTCTTCCCACATTCCCCACACTCATAGGGCCGTTCCCCAGTGTGCACTGTCTGGTGCCTGATCAGATCTGAGGTGTTTCTGAAGCCCTTCCCACATTCCCCACACTCGTAGGGCCGTTCCCCAGTGTGGATCTTCTGGTGCCGGACCAGGCTGGAGCTCGTGCTGAAACTCTTCCCACATTCCAAACACTGAAGGGGCTTTTTGCCATCATGAAGCTGCTCATGGACCCTCAGCTCAGAGCTCTGGCCACATCTCTGGCTGCCTGCCTGGCCCAGGTTGGGTCTTTCCTCCTCAGATCCCCATGATCTGCGTTTGCAGCCCCTCCTGGTGCGGGATCTCTGCGGCTTTTCCTCCCTGTTGGATTCCTGCACTGTGGAGCTGCTGCAAACGGCCTCTTCCACGAGGTTCTGCTGTGGGGATTTGTCCTCCCTGGTCTCCATCCTCAGCTCCTGGTCTGGGAAAGGAAGGACAAGGAGAGGATGGGATTTGCCCCTGTGCCAGAGGGAAGGGGAAGGAGATGCCCCCAATCCTCCCCAGCAAGACAGAGGGGGAAAGGGGCAGTGACTTCCTCCTCACCTGCCTGGCTGTCCTGGGGCATTTTCTTCTTCCTCACAGCCTTTTCCTCCATCTGGATAAGACTTGGGAATGGAAAATCTTGGTTTGGGGGAAAAACGACATGAGTGATATGACTTTGAAGGTCCTGCTGTCTGAGTGCATCTCTAGAAATGCCAAGGTTGTCTAGAGTCCATAAAAACCTCCAAAAATCACTAAGGAGCACAAAAACACTCTCCCAGGAGATCCCTGTTTGCACTGTCCTCACTTTGGGGTTATGGAGGTCCCTGTTCTCAGAGCTCCTGGGGGCCCATGGCTCCTGGGGATTCCCCCTCTCCTGGCTCCTGCTCAGGCACGCTGAGGGAGTTTTGTGGGTCCCAGGGCTCATCCTGTCCTGATCCTGACTCGGCTCCTCCCACTTCAGGCACTCAGGGCTTCCCCCGTTCCCTGCCAGCCCTTCCAGGCTCGGGGGGCCCGCACCCCACTCATCTCCCGGCTCCACCTCCCCTCCACGCTGCCGGGGGTCCCCCAGCTCTGCTGTCGCCCCTCTCCCCACGCCGGGGCTCCCGCCTTTCATCCCCCGCCTCTCCCGGGGATCCCCAAAACCGATGTCCCGCCCCGCCGGGACCGGGCCATCGCCACGTGGGCCCCTCCAAATCCCCCCAAGGAGCATTTACGGCTCAGCTTTGGATTCCTGCAAGAGCCAGAAACATCCCCTCCTCACATCAATAAAACAATACCTCTCCCACGGACACCCAAATATATTTGCGACTCGATTCCCGAATCTGCGAGGCACAAACACCAACCCCCCATCCCCCAAAAATCCGAAACCCAACTGAAACAGGGTATTTAAGGGTTAAATAGAATGAAGAGTAGAACGAAGAGTAGAACATATTAATAACATATAATGTTATTAATTACTGTGAGCTAATAAGGAAAGGTATGCACGATAAGAGAACCTTGATTTACAGATTTTGCTTGGCTTGTAAAAATGAAAGGGGCCCCTCTTCGTAAAAGTGCAGAGTCTGGAAAATATCACAACCGAGAGACTACAGCGCACGCGTAGAAAGACAAGGTGAAAAGTTCAACAGCGAGGGAGACTGCTGTTCTTTATCATTTTCAGCCCACCGAGTCATCATCTAGAGACCACCGACCCAGTAAACTACGCAGCCGCAATGAATATGCAACTGATTTCCATACGGAGCGGGGAACAGGCGGGGCCGATAATCAATATGTATAGGCGATTTAGAATATGCATGACCTTCCTAGATAAATGGAAGATTAGAAATCATGCAAGGTACGCAGGATTTGGGAAGATGCTCTCCCCCTGCGTCCAGCGCTGAATAAAATACCTACCTACTCCACAACTTTATAAGTTCTGAAGTTTATTTCCGTGCTTCACAACCAGCCGTGCCGGAGCTGCCGCGATAGCCCCGGGCCGAGCTTCCCCTCCGCGCTCACCCGCGGGATGCAGGAATGCGATGCTGCCGGGGCCAGCGGAGCTGCGGGCTCAGCGGGCTCGCCCTGCAGCACCGCGATTCTCCGCCTGCGCCCGCTGATCCTCTCCTGCTCCTCCTGCTCCTGCTCCTCCTTTTCCTCTCTCCTCCCCTTCCCCTCTCCTCCTCTTCCTCCCGCTGCTCCCCCGCTCGCATCCCGGACCCCCCTTTGCCACCCCCTGTGCCCCGCGGCCGCCGCAGCAGCGGCTGTTGGGGAGGGGGCAGCACCCCCTGAGCCTGCAGGGGAGACAGAGCAACTGAGAGTTAGGAATCGAGCATCGAGAAATGCTTGGACTAGAAGGGGGCTGACAAAACCCTATGTTTGCTGGAATTTACGGTGCTTACAAGAACGGGGGAGAGCAAGGCTGCAGGATAAGATAAAGAGCTGGGGTGGGCGAACAGGATGCAAGGACAAAGGCACCACAGGATAAGGGGGATTCTCCAGATCCCTGAACCCAGGAAAACTGGTATCAAAGTCCGGAAGATAACCCAAGGACTAAAAAGAGAATGACCAAGGTGACGAGATGAAAAGTTCAACTAACAGGAAAACTGTCTACTTCATCCCCAGACGATCCAGGAGAGCGACCAACAGGAGCAGTGCGCAGCTACAAAAAGCCGTGGAGCTTATTTTAATACAAAGCAGGGACAGGCAATGTATATGTATTAGGTGTATTGCGCAATTCTAATTTGAAGAAAAAGAATAAAAAGAGAAGTGTATGTCGTTTCTTTTAAAGTAATATAGGCTATTAAAGTGTATTTGTAATGAATAAATTACCTACTTAATTCAATAACACACAATACAAACACCTACTAATAATGCACCAGTTACCAGCACCAACCATCTATGAAAGTTAAAAACCACAAATCAAATTAAAAATAATAGAAAAAAAGAGTTTAAACCACAATCAATAACCACAGATGCTCTCTAAAAAACAAACAAAAAAATAGCCACATAAAATAAATCCTAAAATATAAAAAATAATTTATAAAACTGTTTGAAAATACATAATAAGTCTACAAATAATCAACAAGCTAATAAATTAAAAAATATATCTCCCAAACGACAAGTGTACTCTTAGCTATATACCGAACACCCAATCATTTTTGCCTTTTATTATTTGTCTCTTATTTTGTTATATTAAACCTTTTAAAATCAACACAAAGTGAAAACCTTATTTTCCACGCTGTACACGGAGGAGTCAGCACTGAGCAAATTGTTCAGTTTGGGCTCTGCAGCTGCTGATTCCCATCCTCAGCTCTTCCCTGTTTCTTTTTCTTTGTTTTCCATTTCTCTACCTCACATTTCTTGTTCAAATCCATGTTCAATCAAATCCGTAAGTTGTGCTTTTATGGTCTCATTTGCACCTTCACAGGGCTCGAGGTGTCTCTCCCTGCTGGGATTGGAACCCATGGGCAGGGTCCCTTCTCACCACCATCGTTCTGGGATTCTGTCAAGGTCGCTCTTTCCTTTTCTTCTTCCCTCTGCTTTGAGCTGGGAATAGGTTGGAAAATATCCAGCATGTTATAAATCCATATTATGATACTGGCTTTTGGCAAAGATGAAAAGGAATGCTATATGTATAATGTTAAAGTAACTCTGCTATAAAGATATAGTTTTTATTTTTGCTTTTAACTATGCTTAGACATTATAGTGAAATAGCTGATATAGTCATGCTTGTGGGAATTGAACTGCCTGCTTGGTTGGGATACCATCCAATGGATGGATGATGAAGACCCCTGCTACAATCAGCACCAAGTAAGGACCAAAGCCCAGGCTGGAGGTGATAATAAGAATGGACTAAAACCACAGCCAGGAAATGTGCACACTCTAAAAAGGCAAACCAAAGGAAAAGCCATGCTAAACAGTTCTTGGAACATATAAACTACTTTGGTGGAAATTGGGAGGGGTTGGCCAAGTATCCCAAGGCATATGATATATATAATATAATATAATATAATATAATATAATATAATATAATATAATATAATATAATATAATATAATATAATATAATATAATATAATATAATATAATATAATATAATATAATATAATATAATATAATATAATATAATATAATATAATATAATATAATATAATATAATATAATATAATATTTCCATTCTGGGGTTTCTCCTTTGCCCCAAGATCACCCCAGAGGGACATGAAGGTGGTTCAAACCCTGGTTTTCTCTGAAGCAGCCGAAAAGAGATTGCCGGAGACAGTTTTCTCTTTTTCCAAGGATTGTTTATTATTTCTTATCTCTGGGACCTTTTGCCTGGCCAGCAGCGGTCTGCTCAGCCTGGCATCCATGGTGGAATCTGCCTGGTGAAGGCAGGGCTTATCTTATATAGTTTGTACTACGTATTACATGTTTACAAAATTTTCCCAATACAATACAATTTTATTAAATGGTCCAGCCCTGACCCCATCCAATCCAAGAGTGCCAACGTGTCACCCAACATGGATGACAGGGAGAAGAAGGAGGTAAAGGTGTCCACCCCCCAAATTCTCCATCTTGGCCACGTGTCCCTTATCATAAACATTCCCAGAAGTCTATTTATCTACGTTCTAACAATCTAATTGACACTTCACTAATTTTGGCAGCTTGTTTCCATTCTCCTTGTGCTGACAACTTCCCCCAGGGGTTAGAATTCAGCACCTGGGACACCAGGGTCTCACTCAGAGGTCTTTGAGACCCTTGCCAGGGGGGTTTTGAGACCCCCAAGGAGGCCAGGGGTACGCCATGGGCTCCCACATATCATATCATATCATATCATATCATATCATATCATATCATATCATATCATATCATATCATATCATATGTTATATGATAATATAATGTAATATCATATAATAAGTGGAAACAACTGCTATCCAAGGGCCACGGTATAGAGAAGTTGGAAAATTATGATATCCGTAATTGGTGGATAACCAGGTACAGAAGCACACCTCATAGAAAATTGGTAACTGCACTACAGTTGAGAGCCAATGTGCGCCGCACAAGAGAGGTCCTGGCCAAGGGCACTCGTGAAAACCTGTAAATATTGTGGTGCTGATAATGAAACATCAGCCTGTATTATTATACTCAAAAAAACAGGAATAAAGGCACAAAAAGACACATCTGTGAGCTGTGAGGCTAAAAAGAAGAATTGGACTGTATTTCAAGAGACGATGACAACGAGTTATACAAGCCAAATTTGATCTTTGTTGAAGGAGGAAAGGCATTCATGGTGAACATGACAGTCAGATACAAGCACTCCAACTCCTCCTTGAAAGTTGCTGCCAGTGAGAAGGTCAAGAAATATCAGTGCCTTCACAAACTCAAGATCTTACAAATACAGAAATGTATTTGTAGACATTGAATTTTTGGGATTTCCTGTAGGAGTGCAAGGAAAGTGGTATGAGACAAATTCTTCTGCTGTTGGCCCTAGGTCTCTCTAAGATGAGGCAAGGGAAGACTCCCTGGTCCCAGAGCATCCAGAGCGCTGCTCTCCTCCGTTAGTTTGGTATGTACTTTTGTGGACAAAGCTCGATGGATTGTTTCTGTTCATGAAAATAAAAAATAAGGCTGAACAGCATTGATGGACAGTGGGTAGGACATGTTGGAATAATTAAATCCTTCCAATAATACCATGTTGACCACTGTCCATATTTGGGATAAATTTACTAATTTGGCCAGGTGGATGGGCCACCTATACTTAACCGGGAAAAGAAAATCTATAATCATATATATTTAGCAAGAAGCCATGAATGATCAAGATTGGTTCCATCTTGTTAAGTCTGCTCTCCATAAGAACGTCAGTAAGGTTTACTGAGGCATGCCCCCTCAAGCCATGGCAAAGTGGATTTATAACAGAGGCGGGATGTGCTGAAAATGTGATACTACTGCAAACAAAAATTCGATCTGCCAGAAGAGAACACAGGCTGCTGGGTGTCGTATTCATAGAAATAGCTAAGGTTTTTTGACCAGCAGCATATTCTACATGGTCTGCAGCAAAGGGAAGTGGACTCCCATGTGTCTTGGTTTGAAGGAGAGATGTCTGCCAATAAAGGCAGAAGCTTTTCTTTGAAATGGAGAATGTAAATTGCCTTCTTCCAAATTATTATTATAATTTTGAAATTAAGAGGCTCTCAGGCCAAGATACGGAATTAGGAATAACAACTCTTTACTAGGAAAATTCAAATAGAAAAATAGTATTATGAAGAATAATGCCAACCCTGACAGTCAGAATACAACCTGACACCCTGTCACTCAGGGTGTTGGTAGCAGTCTAATTAAATTGTGGCTACAATCATCCTGCAGTGGCAGATGTGGTTTAGCTGAAGCAGTGGTCCCGTAGAAGGGTGCAGTTTTCTTCTGAAGGTCCAGGGATGGTATGGAAAGGTCAGGTTTTCTTCTGGAATCCAGTGGAAGGATGCTATTTTGCTGTCCAAAATCTCAGTTTTTTTATTTAGGTAGGAAAGACTTGGCTCCTCCCTCTGGCTGAAGCATGTCCCAATGGGATGATGTAATTTTATCAGTCATACAGTGGGACTTAATGGCCCAGTAGCAGATGATATCTTCCTGGAGGGAGGATGGATTGTGGAAAAGATAAAGATGATTGCCTTGCCTAATCTTAAAGATGACCCGTTAGCAAAAAATATGTGCAATGGAGATAAGGATTCACTACCCCACCCAGATTCAACAGATGCTGATAGAATACACATTTCTGGCCACATCAACCCAACACACCATGTCACCAGCTTGGTGAGTAATATGTATGAGGAGAACACACATCATCGCATGAAAACCTCTTCAGAAAATTGACATACGAAAAAAATATACACCATCCCTAGACTAAGATACTTGGCAGACCAAACGGATGCAAAAGCAGGGCTCCTTGAATCCCTGACCTCCAGATTTGATCAGCTGTCAAGGAATGGCAATGCCTAACACCGTGCACATGTGATGTCATCCTGCATTCCAGCATGAAGGATGGAGTCTGGGTATCCCAACATTGATGGGACTCAATCCAAGTATCCAGGCCCGAATATTACCTAGACTTGCCCAATATTCAGATGCTGCATTAATATTGTGGGGGGCTTTTTTGTTATAGTTGGGATTAAATGTGCGAGTTGGTATTTTTTGTTTGGATTTAGATGTTTATTAATTTGAATTTATATTATAGTTTTACAAACTGTGAGTTTTGCAGTATTTTAAGTTAATAAATTAAAAATGAAGACCTATTTTTTTACAGGTCTTTTCAAGGACAAATTTTTAAATTAAGAAATGATGCTTAAATTATTTTTACTTTTAATTTAATAACTAACTATTTGTGGCTTGTAATGCATACTTTTTATTTAATTATAAAATATTATTTAGACTTATGAAGAAGAAGGCAAAAAGAAGGACAAACTTTTGTTCTAAAATTTCTACTTTATTATATATATTACTCTATTCTGAAACTTTAAAATCTGAGTTTCATGCTATATGATATTACATATTTTTATTTAAACTACATACTTATAATCTCGGTTTTATTATTTGGTTTTGGAAGTCTTTTCCATGGCCAGAGTTTAAGTGTTCTCTTGGGGGTCAGTGCTTGTCAGCACAGAAAGTCTAAAATTCTCAGTGACCAGGGTTCCAGCACCTTAAGATTGTTCATGAAAGAAGAATGCTTAGATGAGATACATAGGAAATTATGGAGCAGTTCATAATGAGTGCTATCACACAGCACTTACAGGATGGCCAGGGTACCAGACCAAGTCAGCATGGGTTTACGAAGGGTAAGTCATGTCTGACCAACCTGGCTTCCTTCTATGACCATGTGACACACCTGGTGGATGCAGGAAAGGCTGTGGATGTTGTCTATTTAGACTTCAGCAAGGCCTTTGGTACTGTCTCCCACAGCATGCTCCAGGAGAAGCTGGCAGCACATAGGTTGGACAAGAGCACTCTTTGATGGGTTAGGAACTGGCTGGATGGCTGGGCCCAGAGAGTGGTGGTGAACGGTGCTGTATCCAGCTGGTGGCCAGTCACCAGTGGGGTCCCTCAGGGCTCTGTGCTGGGGCCAGTTCTGTTTAATATTTTTATAGACGATATGGATGAGGGCATCAAGTCCTTCATTAGCAAATTTGGAGACGACACTAAGCTGGGAGCTTATGTTGATCTATTGGAAGGAAGAAGGGCTCTGCAGAGAGACTTAGATCAGTTAGATAGATGGTCAGAGTCCAACAGCATGAAGTTTAATAAGTCTAAGTGCCTAATTCTACATTTTGGCCATAAAAGTCCCCTACAACGTTACAAGCTGGGGGCAGTGTGGCTGGATATTGTACAGGTGGAAAGGAACCTGGGGGTGCTGGTTGACAGCCAGCTGAATATGAGCCAGCAATGTGCCTTGGTGGCCAAGAAGGCCAATGGCATCCTGGCCTGCATTAGGAATTGTGTGGCCAGCAGGAGCAGGGAGGTCATTCTTCCCCTGTACTTCTGGGGCCCTCAGTTTAGGAAGGATGTTTGAGATGCTTGAATGTGTCCAGAGGAGGGCAACAAGGCTGGTGAAGGGCTTGGAACACAAGCCTTATGAGGAATGTTTGAAGGAGCTGGGGTTGTTTAGCCTAGAGAAGAGGTGGCTTAGAGGTGACCTTATTGTTCTCTACAACTTCCTGAAGGAAGGTTGTAGACAGGTGGGGGTCACTCCCTTCCACCAGACAGCAACTGACAGAACCAGAGGACACAGTCTCAAGCTACGACAGGGAAGGTATAGGTTGGATATTAGGAAAAAAATTTTCATTGCAAGAATAATAAATTACTGGAACGCTCTTCCCAGAGAGGTGGTGGAATCACCATCTCTGGATGTGTTTAAGAAAAGGCTGGACATGGCACTTGGTGCTATAGTCTAGACTCTGAGTTGAGGTGTTAGGACATAGGTTGGACTTGATGATCTTAGAGGTCTCTTCCAACCTCATTATCCTGTGATTCTGTGATTCTGTGATTCTGTGATTATGGATGAGAGCTGGAGGAGATTGAGAAATAATCCTGTCAATATGGGAGGCTAAACCTAACATAGAACTGCTGGGTGTTGCAGGTAATGCACAACACCAGAATTGGATGTAGCTACTACAAAAACTCAGTATCCACAACTGTGTAACTGGAGGAAACAGGAGTTTTGGTCCTCCCAAATTTCCCCTGCCCTAATAATGCAGCAACACATGGGGAGGGGGACTGGCTCAGGTACCTCATGAGGGAGCAGAGATCCACCTGCAGCCCACGGAGGCCCAGAATGGAGCAGGGATTCACCTGCATCCTGTGCTGGATCCTGCTCTGCAGTAGATCCATTCTCAAAGGAGGCCATGACTCAATAGGAATCCTGTGATGGAGCAGAATCCTACAGCACCTGTAGAACCCTGGGGAGAGCAGCTCACCTGCAGCAGGTTCCTGGTGTGCTTAAAGATTACATGGGGTTCCACAGTGGTATCCTTTGTTGTGTTGGGCCTCATGGCATCAGAATGGCCCCTTGGTTCTGTTAGGCACCATGGTGTCAAAATCACCCCTTGGTTCTATGAGGAACCATGGTGTCACAATGCCCCCTTGATTCCATGAGGCCCCAAGGTGTCACAATTCACCTATGGTCCCATTAGGCCCCATGCTGTCACAGTGACCTCTTTGTTTCCATGTGGTCCCATGATATAACAATGGCACCTTGGTTCTATTAGGCCCCATGATTTCACAATGGCCCTGTGGTTATGTTATACCCCATGGTGTCATAATGGACCATTGATTCCAGGTGGTACATTTGTGTCAAATTGGCCCCTTAATTCTGTTAGGCCCCATGGTGTCAAAACATCTTATCACATCTGTTATGACCCATGGTGTCACAATTTCCCCTTGGTTCTATTAGGCCTCATGGTGTCACAGTTTCCCATTAGGCCCCATGCTGTCACAATTTCCCCGTGGTTATGTTAGGCACCATGGTGTGACAATGGCCCCTTGGTTCTGTGAGGCCCCATGGTGTCACAATGTCCCCTTGCTCTATTAACTCCCATGGTGTCACAATGTCCCCTTGCTCTATGAGCTCCCATGGTGTCACAAAAGCCCCTTGCTTCTTTTAGGACCTATGGTGTTCAAAATGCACCCTTGGTGCGGTGAGGCCCTGTGGTGTCTCAATGGCATCTTGGTTCTGTTAGCCTCCATGTTTTCACGACGGCCCCTTGGTTCAGATATGCTCTGTAGTGTCACAATGGCCCCTTGATTCCAGTGGAAACCATGATGCGATAATGGCCACTTGGTCTGTTTTGCTCCATGGTGTCACAATTTCCCCTTGGTTCTATTAGGCCCCATGGAGTTCAAAATGGCCCCTTGGTTCTATGAGCTCCTATGGTATTCAAAATGGCCCCTCAGTGCTGTGAGGCCCTATTGGGGTCACAGTGGCACCTTGTTTCTGTTACGGTCCATGTTGTAACAATGACCATTTAGATCAGATATACCACATGGTGTCACAATGGCCTTTTGGTTCCGTGAGGTCCCATGGCATTAAAATGGCCTATTGGTTCTATGAGCATCCATGTGTCACAATGGACCCTTGATTCTGTTAGGTCCCATGGTGTCACAATACACCCTTGGTTCATTGAGGTCCCATGGTGTCACAATGGCCTCTTGGTTCTCTGGGGACCCATGGTCTCACAATGGACCCTTAGTTCCATGAAGTCCTGTGGTGTCACGAGGGCCCCTGGGTTCTATGAAGTCCCATGGTGTCACAATGGCCCCTTATTTCTGTTATTCCCAATTGTGCCACAATGGACCAGCAGTTTCAGGTGACACAGTGGTGTCCCATTGGCCCCTTGGTTCTTTTAAGCTTCATGGTGTCACAATTCACCGTTGGTTTCAGGCGGCACATTGGTGTCACAATGGCTCCTGGGTTAGGCAGCATGGTGTTACAATGGCACCTTGGTTCTCTGAGGCCCCTGTTGTTTTGTACTAAGTTATGGTTCATAGTGCACTGAAAATGGTTCATTCTGTACTCCCCTGGGTCTTGTGAAAATAGTTCAGCCATCCCTTAGCCCCTCCCTGACAGCGCAATCTCATGGGCTGCAACTCTATTTATGCCTCCCCTCACCGTAGGTTTGAAATTCCTCACCATTCTTTTGTCTCTCTCACTTAATCCCTGGAAACGTTTTAGGAATAAAGTGCAGGACATCTTCCTGGGACACAGAGCCTCCTTTTGTCTTTTGCTTTGTCCTGAATTTCATCCGTATCTGACTTGAAGCTAGCAGGACAGGTCAGAGAGTGAGGGTGGAATTTACAGCAAGCCCCCATGTTGTCACAATGGCGTCTTGGATTTGTTAGACCCAATGGTGTCACAATATATCCTTGGTTCTATGAGGCCCTAGTGGGGTCACAGTGGCACCTTGGTTCTATTACGGTCCATGTTGTAACAATGATCATTTAGATCAGATATACCCCATGGTATCACAATGGCCCCTTGGTTATATGATGACCCAAGGCATCAACACAGCCCCTTGGTTCTGTTTGGCCCAATGGTGTCACAATGGGCCATTGGTTCAAGGCAGATCAATGGTGTTACATTGGCTCCTTGGTTCTGCTAGGTCACACGGTGTCAGAATGCAGCACTGGTTACATGCAGCACACTGGTGTCACAATGGCCTCTGGGTTCTCTTAGGCAGCATGGTGTCACAATGGCTCCTTGATTCTATGCGGCCCTATGGTATCACAATAGCCCTTGGTTTCATTAGGCTCCATGGTGTCTTAATCACCCTTTGGTTCTCTGAGGCCCCATGGTGTCACAATATCCACTTGGTTCTATGAAGGCCCCATGGTGTCCCAATGTACCATATGTTCCATGTGGCACAATAGTGGCACAATGGCCTCTTGGTTCCGTTATGCTCCATGGTGTCAAAAAGGGCCTTGTTTTCATTAAGCTCCATGGTGTCAAAATGGCCTTTTTGTTCGCTTAGACCCCATAATATCACAATGGCCACCCGGTACTGTTAGGAGTCGTGGTGTCACAATGATCTCTTGGTTCCTTTAGGTCCCATGGTATCACAATGTCCTCTTCATGCCATGAGGCCCAAGGGTGCCACACGGACCACTTTTTTCTCTTAGGACCCATGATGTCACAATGGTGCATTCGTTCACTTAGGCCCCATGGTGTCACAATAGCCGCTTGGTTCTTTGATGTCCCGTGGTTTCACAATGGCATTGTATTTCCGTAAGGCTCCATGATGTCAAAACTTTCCCTTGTTTCTGTTAGGCCCGAAGGTGTCACAATGGACCATAGGTTTCATACGGCAAAATGGTGTCACAATGGCCCCTTGGTTCTGTGAAGGCCGATGGTGTCACAAAAGCCCCTTGGTTCCATTGAACGTCATGGTATAACAATTTCCCCCTGGTTCTATTAGGACTCATGGTGTCACAATGGCCCATTGGTTCCATGAAGCCCTGTGGTGTCACAATGGCCCCTTGGTCCTGTTAGGCTCTATGTTGCTAAAATGGTGCCTTGGTTCAGATAGGCCACATAGTGTCACAATGGTTGTTTCAGATCTCATGGTGTCACAATGGACCCTTTTTTCTGCTAGGCCCCATGGTGTCACAATACACCCATGGTTCTATGAGGCCCCATGGTATCACAATTGACGCCCTTGGTTCCAAGATGTCCTATGGTGTCACAAAGGCCCCTTGCTTCTCTTAGGCCTCATGGTGTCGAAATGTCCCCTTTGTTTCATGATGCTCCATGGTGCCGCAACGACCACATTTTTCTGTTAGGACCAATGGTGTCACATTGGCACCTTGGTTCTCTTAAGCCCTATGGTGTCAGAATTGTCCATTGATTCTTTTTTGGTTCTACAGTGTCACAATGGAATTTTGTTTCCAATAAGCTTCATGATGTCAAAATGACCCATAAGTTTTGTTAGGCCCCAAGGTGTCACAATGGACCCTTGGTTCTGTTAGGCTTTACAGTGTCTAAATCACCCATTAGTTCACTGAGGCCACATGGTATCAAAACGGTTACTTGGTCCTATGAGGCACCATGAGGTCACAATGGCTCTTCCTTCCATGAGGTCCAGTGGTTTCACAATGACCCATTGCTTCTATGAGGACACATGGTGTCACAATGGCCCATTGCATCTGTTAGACCCCATGGTGTCTCAATACACCCTTGGTACTGTTATACTCTATGGTGTCAAAATCACCCCATGGTTGTCTGAGGCCACATGGTATAACAATGCCTCCTTAGTTCCATGAGGCACTATGGTTCTCAACAGCTCTCAATTCCACGACCTCCCATAGTATCACAATGGCCCATTGGTTCTATGAGCCTCCATGGTGTCCAATGGCTACTTGGTCCTATGCATACCCATGGTTTCACAATGGTACCTTTGTCCTCTGAAGACGCACGGTGTCGCAATACACTCTTGGTTCTATGAGGCCCCATGGTGTCACAATTACCCTATGGTTCTTTGATGTACCATGGTGTCACAATGGCACTTTGGATCCATGGGGCTGCAAAATGTTAAATGACCCCTTGGTTGTATTAGGCCCCATGGTTTCACAATGGCCATAGGTTTCATTCGGCTTTGTGGTGTCTAACTTACCTTTTGGTACTCAGAGGCCCCAGAAGTAACAATGGCCCCTTCGTTCTGGTAGGATCCATGGTGCCAAAATATTCCATTCGTTCCACTGAGCCCCATGATGTCACTGTTTCCCCTTGGTTCTGTTAGGACCCATGGTGTCAAAATGGCCCCTTGGATCTGTGAGGTCCCATTGTGTTCCAAATGGCCTCTTTTTGCAATGAGGCCCCTTGGTGTCACCTTGGTTCAGTTAGGCTCCCTGTTGTCACAGTGGCTCCTTTGTGCAGATGGGCCGCATGGTATAACAATGGCCTCTTCCTTCTGTGAGGGCCCGTTGTGTTGCAATGGTCCCTTGGTTCTATGAAACCACGTGGTGTCACAACAGACCATTGGTTCCATGCAGCACAATGGTGTCCTGTTGAACCCATGGTTCTGTTAGGACCCATGGTGTCACAATGTCCCCTTGGTTGCAGTAAGAGTCGGTCCAAAGTTTATCTGATCTGCCTCACAATCATCATCAGAGAACAAGAGGCCAGGACCCCACTGCTCAATCTGGACCTGAGTTCTGGCCTGGCAAAGGTGGGTGCTGGCCAAAGGCCTGTTTGTAGGTGTGCTTGGTGCTTGTCATTCTGTGCTGCTCTCGATCAGGGTACTGGTTATAGCGTCCTGTTCCAGAACCTGTTTCTTGGAGCAATGATCTCCGCATACATCTCCCCACCTTTACGCCAGAGGCCACTTGCTTTGGAAAAGGACTATAAAAAAGTGACTTTCTTAAAGAGACTTTGAGATTTCTTTCTCCTCAATGGACTGAAGACGTGTCCATTGTCCGATTACCACGAGGATGCGCCCTATCAGTTGGTAGCTATATCCTCATCCTTTCTCTCTCTCTCTCTCCCCTTTTACTTCGTTTCCTTTACCTCTTTCTGTCTCTCCTATTGCAAAATTGAATTGTTGACACGCAATAAACTACATTACTGCTTTCTGCTGAAATAAAACCTGAGTCTCTTGCTTTTGTCTTTTGCACCCTGGGGTTGAAAGAACCATCACAACTCTCGCTCGGGTTGAGCAGACCATGACATTAAATTGGCGTCATGGACAGGATTTCTGACAGAGAGAAGGGTTGCTGGTTGTGTGTAGTCTGTAACAGGGGAAGGATGTCTTGCTTCAGCTGCACCTAGCTGGCCACCTTGACAGGGGTGAGCCAGACTAGAAAGGAAGGGGGGCATTTCAGATTTTGTGTGCAAACTGCACACACCTAGGTGAAAAGCATCCCTACATTAATTTCAGGACTCTGTCTTCATAAATTCACAAAAGATGTCTTGGTGCAAAAGGCAGAACTGTGCTGTTCTTGCTCTTTATTGCTGTGTTTATGTGTACTGACCTTCCCTAAAATGAGGTGAGAATACTGCGCAGGCTGAGGAGTGCATGTGTAACTTTAGTCTCTTCACCCACCCAAGGAAGAGAGAGGCTGTACACAGCGAAAGCTGTGTGTGTAACTAAGTGTTGACCTCCCTGGGGTGGTTCTACATTCCCCCTCGCAAAATGCCTGAAAATCATAATACAAAGGATAATCCTGCATTTTTCGCTTTATTAGCTAAATATAAAGCAAGACACTCTCAAGGGGAGGAAGTATGGGTGCACAGTAACTGGTTTAATTTTGAAAATATAAATAATAGGATACATTCTTTGCAAGATGAAACAAAATTCAAACTGGGCAGAAATAAGACCATTCTCTGTTCAGTTTTGGGGGCCTAACTTACGGCAGCTATAGATACTCGCCTAAAGTGAAGAAATGAGGAACAAACAATTATTGACTCTCAACAAAATTTAGTGGAAATTTTGCATAAAAAATTAGATGTAGAAAGGAATGAGAATCATGCTTAAAGGGATGAAAATAATTTTTTAGAAGTTGCCCTAAGACAAGAACATACCAAAATTTGAAAACACACTCACTCACCAAAAGAAACAGAGGAGAAGAAAATTAATCAATTATATCCTCAAAAGGAACTAATTCTGATAGAAAATTGTGGGGAACATTGTTACCCTAGATTGAGACCGGTAATTAAAACACAATACGACTACCTCAATCATGAGGATTCTAACCCACATATATCCACTAAGCAAATCCCATATGCTGCTACTGAATTAGCTATTTTAAAAAAGGAATATGGGCAACCCTTCATGAGGCTGAGACAGAATACATATTTTGAGTGTCTCTCACTGGTGGAGATTATATTCAATTATCAGAACAAGAAGCTAGTGGGTTCTGCAGCCAGGGAGTTTTCTTGGTAACAGGAGATAAACGCTACCCATGGTCCCTAACTCAGTGCACAGCTTATTGGGTGGGGGGGCTTAACCCCTTGGAAAGACCCTGTAGCTTTAACTGGCACCCCTGACCAACTCCAAGAAAACATTCACAAAGCTGCCTGCTTGCAAATTATACATGAAATAAAATTTACTGCTGGCCATAAATCACCTATGCAATTACCTGTAAATGTAAAACGATACCCTCTTCCCCAAAGAAGGGATCAAAGCAGTTTCACAGGACTTGTAAAATTCCCCTGTATGGCCAATCCAAAAACCCAAACCTGACAATGTGGCTGTTTATCAATATATTGATGATACCCTTGTGGGAGGAGATGAAATAAAAGCAGTGGGGAATACCCAACAAAAAATAATCTCCCATTTGGAAAGCCCTAACTTGCAAATTGCCTCAGAGAAAATTCAAAAACCTTCTCAGGAAGTGAAGTTTTTGAAAACAGCTGCTACTGGGATCTCCCCACCTGACGGGGTGGCCCAGAAATCTTCAGTCAGGAAGGGACATGGCCAGATTTAGCAGTACTGTAACATCCCCTCGGTAACAGAAGGAACTGTAAAAAATCTGACTATAACAGAAACTGAAAGCTTGGGTAGCAGCCATGACAAACCTGCTGTGGTAATTGAAGGAGCCTCTGATTTCTCCCCCAAACATTCTTGTTCACTAATGCTTGTGCTGAACAAATTATTGCTCGGGAGGGGGTGGTTGGGGAAGTGATGGTTCTTTGGAGTGTTTTTCAGCTTGAAGTGCAGAGTGCCTCTCTTGTTTGCAACTACACTGACTCTTATCCTGTGTTTAAAGGAGGTACAGAGTGGTTTCCTTCTTGGCAGCAAAATGACTGGGAGGTTAACAGAATTCCAGTCCACGTTACATGCTGGATAGTTCCATCATTTTAACCTCCTGGCTTTTTGTGGCAGATTCTGTTGTGTTTACTTTTCACAGAATAATGCCACGGGATGTGAAGATTAATTGCTGAATCCCTCATGGAACCTGTATGCAGTTACAGCACAGGACCTCATGGTCGTGTTTTGTGAGATCCAAAATCAAAATTGAACTGCTGTACAATTTCCCTATGAAATTATGTGTGGTAAAACCAATAAAAAATACTGAGGGGAAGCCGATGTTAATGTTGTAACAACTACTATGCAACTACTAGTTATACTGAGCCTGAAAATTTTTGAAATTGGACCCTATGTAAGTAAGAAAACTGGCCAACAAAAAATATTGTTTACTTCGGCATGGTCTTTTTATGCAAAACAATGTCTCAGAAGTTCAGCCACCTTGTTCGTCTTTTCTGCCAACCCCTTTTGAGGGGTGGAAAACCTGGTTGCAAAAGCAGGATCCTTTTAAGAATAGAATGACAAGAGACATAACCGGTGTTGTGGGAACAAGATTGGGAACATTGAATAGCATTGATTTAGAAGTGTCAATGAATAAATTGGCTAACATTTCTTTAGCTCTTTGCTGTATCCAGGCTCAGTTGTGGATGCAGTCAGTTGCTGCTTCAATTATATGAGAAAGCAAGGAAGGCACTTTTTATACTGAAATTCAGATAATAATATGGGACAGCATCACTGATTTTAAAAGACAATTTCAATCCTAGTGGAACTTGGTAAATTTCACCTATGACCTCAGCACAAACACAGCCACAGCCTTTGCACTGACCATATGTAATGCTTCAGTACATTCAATATTCCCTATCATTGCATTAGGACTGAATCGTGATGGAACTATTCTCTATCCTTTCGAGCACAGAGAATGGACCCGTCCAATTGGTGAAAAGTAACAAACTATTAATTTGGAAACTTGCATTTTCCGGGAACAAGAAGGGTTTATCTGTGAAATTAATGCAATCAGAGCTCAAGATATTTGCTTAGACACAGAACAGAATGTCTGTAACTTTGAAAGTTATCCAAACGAGTTTCCAGAAACACTGCTGGAGTATATGAGCAATGGGTGTGCATGCTTAAGAACTGCTTGTGATAGTGTTTTTGTAGAAGATTTGGTAGTGAGTACTAAAAATCATTTAAATCTTTGTGTCTGTAACTTTACTAAAATTGCAGGATATGATTCTTAACTCTCATCTCCTTCTACAGATCAGCAATCATCTACATTATGTACACAAATCAGTCACTGTTGACATCCCTGAGGTTATTGACACAAGGCAAAGTGTATGAATTAAAATAAGGTAAAACATGGTTTTGTTTTAAAATTTGCTCATTTTAGTTGTGTTGAATTTTAAAATGAAAATAATTCTTTGATTTGTAATTTGAAAATTGCTTGTTTTAAAATTGCTTGTTTTAGTTGTGTTGCATTTTGAAATTGTTTCTAATTGCTTTGTATTCTGACTAAAAATTAATTAACATTGATTAAAATTGTTTATTTTACTGTCACTAAAAACATTGATTATCTTTTTGTAATCAGAAATTACCAATTAATTACCGAGGCAGGTTTGTTGTAGCTCAATAACAGCCAGGCAATAGGAGCACAACCTACGGATTTGATTCAACATGGATTTGATAGAACAAGAAATGTGAGGTAAGAGAAATAGGAAAGAGAGAAGAAGAAATAGGGTTGAGCTGAGGTTGGGACTCAGCAGCTGCCAGAGCCCACAGTGAACAATTTGCTCAGGGGTGACTCCCCAGTGAGTGGCATGAAAAATGAGGTTTCTTTTATGTGTTGATTTTAAAAGGTTTAATAAAAGAAAATAAGAGACAATTAAGAAAGTAAAAGGTTATAATGGTTGGCTGTTTGATATTTAGCTAAGAGTACACTTGTTGTTTAAAACTCATTAGCTTTTTGTTTATTTATAGACTTATTATGTATTTTCAAACTCTTTTATAAATTATTTTATATATTTTTGGATTTCTTTTATGTGCTTATTTTTTGAGTTTGCTTATTTTGAGCATCTGTTTTTGGTTGTTTTAATTTATTTTTATTTATTAATTTTGATTTGTGGTTTACAATTTTTATAAAGGGCTGTTGCAGCTAACTGGTACATTAGCAGTAGGTGTTTTCATTGTGTGTTATTCAGTTAAGTAGTAGTTTATTTATTACAAATACACTTTAATAGTCGATGTTACCTTTAAACAAATGACATTTTCGGCGACCTGCGCCTCTCCTTTAATTCTCTACAAACTAGGATTGCAAAATACACCAAATAAATATTCATTGCCTGTCTCCGTTTCATATTAAAATTAGCTATACGCCTCTTTGCGGCTCCACCCTGCTCCTTGGGATGAAGTACATAGTCTTCCTCCTAGATGAACTTTTCCTCTTGTCTCCTTAAACATGATCTTTTCAGTCGTTTAGTCATCTTCAGGATTTTGGTACCACTTTTCCTTGGTTCATGGATCTGGACAATCCCCCTTATCCTGTGGTGCCTTTGTCCTTGCATCCTGTTCGCCCACCCCAGCTCTTTATCTTATCCTGCAGCCTTGCTCTCCCCTGTTCTTGTAAGCACCGTAAATTCCAGCAAACATAGGGTTTTGTCAGCCCCCTTCTAGTCCAAGCATTTCTCGATGCTCGATTCCTAACTCTCAGTTGCTCTGTCTCCCCTGCAGGCTCAGGGGGTGCTGCCCCCTCCCCAACAGCCGCTGCTGCGGCGGCCGCGGGGCACAGGGGGTGGCAAAGGGGGGTCCGGGATGCGAGCGGGGGAGCAGCGGGAGGAAGAGGAGGAGAGGGGAAGGGGAGGAGAGAGGAAGGGGAGGAGCAGGAGCAGGAGGAGCAGGAGAGGATCAGCGGGCGCCGGCGGAGAATCGCGGTGCTGCAGGGCGAGCCCGCTGAGCCCGCAGCTCCGCTGGCCCCGGCAGCATCGCATTCCTGCATCCCGCGGGTGAGCGCGGAGGGGAAGCTCGGCCCGGGGCTATCGCGGCAGCTCCGGCACGGCTGGTTGGGTTTCGGATTCTTGGGGGATGGGGGTTGGTGTTTGTGCCTCGCAGATTCGGGAATCGAGTCCCAAATGTATTTGGGTGTCCGTGGGAGAGGTATTGTTTTATTGATGTGAGGAGGGGATGTTTCTGGCTCTTGCAGGAATCCAAAGCTGAGCCGTAAATGCTCCTTGGGGGGATTTGGAGGGGCCCACGTGGCGATGGCCCGGTCCCGGCGGGGCGGGACATCGGTTTTGGGGATCCCTGGGAGAGGCGGGGGATGAAAGGCGGGAGCCCCGGCGTGGGGAGAGGGGCGACAGCAGAGCTGGGGGACCCCCGGCAGCCTGGAGGGGAGGTGGAGCCGGGAGATGAGTGGGGTGCGGGCCCCCCGAGCCTGGAAGGGCTGGCAGGGAGTGGGAGTAAGGCCTGAGTGACTGGAGTGGGGGGAGCCGAGTCAGAGCAGGATGAGCCCTGGGACCCCTGAAATACCCTCAGTGTGCCTGAGCAGGAGCCGGGAGAGAGGGAATCCCCAGGAGCCACGGGTCCCCATCAGCTCTGAGAACAGGAACCCCCATAACCACAAAGTGAAGACAGTGCGAACAGGGATCTCCTGGGAGAGTGTTTTTTAACACCTTCTTGATATTTGGAGGTTTTTATGGACACCAGACACTCGGTGACTTCTTGAGGTAGGCCTGGACATCGGGACCTTCAAAGCCACTGCACTCACGTCTTGTTTTTCCCCAAACCCTGGTTTCCTATTTCCAGGTTTTATCCAGATAGAGGAAAAAGCTGTGAGGAAGAGGAAGGTGCGCCATCAGAAAATAATGGAAGAGGCTGTTTGGAGCAGCTGTACGATGCAGGAATCCAACGGGGAGGAAAACCCCCAGAGATCCCACATGAGGAGGAGCTCCAAACCCAGCCCAGTATGCTCTCAGGTGGAAAGCCCCAGCCTGTCCCAGGCAGGGAGCCAGAGACCTGGCCAGAGCTCTGAGCTGATGGTCCATGAGCAGCTTCATGATGGCAAGAAGCCCCTCCAGTGCTTGGAATGTGGGAAGAGTTTCCGCACAAGCTCCCACCTGAACCGCCACCAGATGATCCACACCGGGGAACGGCCCTATGAGTGTGGGAAATGTGGAAAGGGGTTCAGAGATACCTCTGACCTGATCTGCCACCAGAGAGTGCACACTGGGGAACGGCCCTATGAGTGTGAGGAATGTGGGATGGGCTTCAGCGTCAGCTCCCACCTGATCGCCCACCAGAGGATCCACAGTGGGGCACGGCCCTATGAGTGTGGGGAATGTGGGAAGAGCTTCAGACTGAGCTCCAGTTTGATCCGCCACCAGATGATCCACACCGGGGAACGTCCCTACAAGTGTGGGGAATGTGGGATGGGGTTCAGGAAGAGCTCCCACCTCACTCGCCATCAGATGATCCACACTGGGGTACGACCCTATGTGTGTGGGGAATGTGGGAAGAGCTTCCGTGACAGCTCTGGCCTGATCATACACCAGGCAATGCACGCTGGGGAAAGCCCCTACAAGTGCTCAGAATGTGGGAAGGGCTTCATCCAGAGATGCAACCTTATTGTCCACCAGAGGATCCACACTGGGGAGAAGCCTTATCAGTGTCCTGAGTGTGGGAAGAGCTTCACCCTGAACTCTAGCCTGGTTGTTCACCAGCAGATACATACCAGGGATAAGCCCTATTAGTGTCCTGAGTGTGAAGAGAGGTTTCAGAGGAGATCCCATCTGCTCAGGCATCAGCAGATTCACACACAAGAGAGGCCCTTCTGCTGCCCTGACTGTGGGAAGGGCTTTAAAAAAACCTCCACCCTTGTCACCCACCAGCAGATCCACACCAGGGAGAGGCCCTAACAGTGTCCCCAGTGTGGGAAGAGCTTCTCCCAGAACTCTGCCGTGACCCAGCACTAATGGGGGCACTGGTAAGGGAAGCTCTGTGAGTGCCTCGCCTGTGGGAAGAGGTTCCTGCGCTGCTCCAGCTCCATCCCCTCTGTTGGACCCCATTGGAAGCTCTCCAGTGACCCTCGTTAGGCAGAGCCTTGGTGATCCATGGTCCTGGTGATCCTTGTTGGGAACACACCAGGCTGTTGGTCTCCACATCTTCCTGGGTCCCCGTGGGCCGCTGGATTCAGCAGGCCAAAAATCCATTGGGATGCAGACTGACATCAGGAATTCATTTGGGACAGCAGATTTTACTTTCCACCCCAAAAAAATTCACCTTTGCATCCAATCATTTCATCTGCCGGCATCAAGGAATACTGGATGGTCTTGGAGATCTTTACCAACCTGAACCATTCAATTATTCTAATTCTGTCTGGGCTGCAGGCATCTTCCTCAGCCATATGGTGATGTACTGGGGCAGAAAACCAAGATGTACACAGTGGAGTGGAAAGTCCTCTAAAAAAGGTTCTTTCTACCCACCCAAGCACATGCATACTCAGTCAGCATGGATAGGTAAATAATTTTATTTTGCCCTTGATTTTCTTTCATTTTTCTTCAGCCCTTCACTCAACATTGGGGTAAAAAATAAAGAGATTGAACTAAGACATGGATGGGGATGTTGTGGGACGTGGGTGGGGACATGGTGGGGACTGGGACATGGATATGGGTATGGATATGGATATAGATACAGACAGGGCTGTGGATGGAGATATCAGGCTTGAGGGGGGTCACAGACATAGATGGTGACATGGGGGAATGTGGTCATGGATGGTGACATGGCGGTATGGCCATGGATGGTCACAAGTGGCCTAGGGGACAAGTCCATGGGTGGACACATCCACACCATGACGTGTCCCATGACCAAGGAGAACACATCCCCACCACCATCACGATGTTGTCCCCTTCACGCTACCGTTGATTCACTGCTCCTCCCCTGGGTGTGACACCTGCCTGGCGGGATGTCCCCATGTTCTGGTGACCTGTGTCCCTCAGGCCACTCCCACCAGTGGCTCCAGCAGCAGCCAGAGCCCGTCCTCGGCTCGCAGGATCAGCTCGGGCTTGCGGCGCGGGGGTGGCCTCGCTGTGTCCCTCCGCAGCACGAACCGGGACAGTGTCAGTGCCACCACCACCTTCATCTCAGCCATGGCAAAGCTCTGCCCGATGCAGTTCCTGCCACCACATCCCCATCGTCACTGTCACCCCACTGTGATCCCAGCCAGGGATGGGGGTGGGCACTTGGGGACACTCCTGTCCCCACCCCACCACGTCCCTGGGGCCAGCAGAGAAGGGGATGAAGGAGGACGGAGACCATCCCTTGCTGTTCTCTGGGCTGAACCTCAGGGGATTGAACACCTGGGGTGACAGTGACACTGTGAGGACGCAGCTGTCACCACCATGGTGACAGGGACACCTCGTAGGGTGGCACTACCTCAGGCTCGGGCCAGAGCTCTGGGTTGTGGTGGGTCCCGTAGATGCTCATCAGGCAGATGACCCCTGGTAGGATGGGAATGGCCACTTTAGGGACAGCAGGTGACAGCAGTGGGTGGTGACACTGGGGACACACTGGCCACGCCATACCTTTGGGAATGACATGGCCATCACGCAGGGGGACATCCTCGGTGCAGCGCCGGGACACGGCAGTGACAGGAGGGTGCAGCCGCAGGCTCTCCTTGATGCACATGGTGGTGAAGGGCAGCGGGGCACCCCCAGCCCTCCACTGCCCTTGTGACACACCCGATTCCATCCTGGGGGCACCCAGAGTGTGTCAGGGTCACCTACTGCCCCTGTGACACACCCGGATCCACTGCGGGTGCAAAATGGTTCTGTCCCCAAAACTTGCTGTGTCCTCCCCTGTGACACCTGGATCCAGCGGGAGCACCCAGGGGTGCTGTCCCCACCTGTGTGACACCCAGAGGTGCTGTCCCCACCCAACCCCCTCCACTTACCAAGCCAGGGCTTGAGGAAGGCCTAGAAAGTTTTATCCTTGGGGGCCACGAAAGCTGCAACACACAAGGATGGGGTGGGCAGGGATTCACTGGGGTGGGGACACTGGGGTCCCCTGGGTGGGGACACTGGGATGAGGCACCCTGTCTGCACCCCTTAACCCACAGTGGGGACCCTCTCCCAGCACCCACAGCCAACCGAGCATGAGCGTTGTGGGACAACCAGAGGCTGGCCAGGGTGACACCTTTGGCTGGCCTTAGGGAACCTCAGGGACAGGTTGGTGGCCACTCTGGGGTGGTGTTTGGCCTGGCCATGGTGACACCTCTGGGGACCTGTGGGGTTGGGCTGGTGGCCACTGCCTGGGCACTGCCAGGTCTCTGTGCCAGGTGCAGTGACACCCATGGGTGGCCCTGGGGACCCATCTGGTGTCTCGTGTCCTACCTGAGGCACTGAGGAGTGGCCGAAGGGTGCTGGGGTGGAAGAGGCGCAGGACGGGCAGCCAGGGAAGTCCCCACCAGAGGCAGCCATGACGGTACCGGGCCACCAAGGCATCCACCTGCTGCAGGCCCTGCTCTGTGCTCTGGCCCTGGGGACAACAGGGGACATATGTGTCATTGGGGACATGCACAAGCTTGGGGACACGTCTCCCCTGGCATCTCGGGCATTGTAAGGCCGCTGGGAAGAGTCCGGCCGCGTGGCTGGCGCGGTGTCGGAGTGCGGCCGCCGGACTCTCACCTTCCGGCGGTCCCGCGCAGGGGTTGCCAGCCTTGGGGACAAGTGTGTCTGTCCCTACTGTCCCCTTGCAAGTGCCACCACCTCGTCCTCACTGTCCTTTTGCCGGTGCCACCACCCCATCCTCACTGTACTCCCAAGTGCCACCACCCTGTCCTCACTGTCCTCCCAAGTGCCACCACCCCAATCATTCCTTCTGTCCTGTCACAGGTGCCACCACCCTGTCCCCATTGTTTCTTTGCAGGTGCCTCCACCCCCGTTCCCACTGTCCCCGCAGGCATTATCCCTGTCCCCTCACCATGCCAGTGTGTCCCAGCAACCAATTTTACCGGGGGGGATGGGGAACTTGTTCAGCTGGCGACAAGTGACCCGGAATCGGGTGACAGTGAGCAGCACATCTATCACGATCCGCTCAACCCAAGCAGGAGTCGTGATCGTTAAGTCGACCCCAGGGTGCAAAAGACAAAAGGCAAGAGACTCAGGTTTGTTTAGCAGAAAGCAGTAATTCAGTTTATTGCGTACTAACAATCAAGTTTTGTGATAGAGAGAGAGAGAGATAAAAGGGGAGAGAGAGAAGGATGGGATATACCTACCAATAGACGGGACGCACCCTTGTGGCCATCCAACGAGACGAGATGAGACGAGACGCATCTTCAATCCCTTGGGGAGAAAAAGATCTCGAAGTCAGTTTGGGGAAAGTCACTTTTTATAGTCCTTTTCCAAAGCGAGTGGCCTCTGGCCAAAAGGTAGGAAGATTTATGGACTATTGTCTGTGGAGATCTTAGCCCCATGATGCAGGTGCGGGGACAGGGTGTGATAACCAACACCCTGCAGTGTACCATGAAAAGCACCAGGCACAGCTACAAATAATCCCTGGCCTGATGCAAGCATCCACCTTGGGCAGGCTGGAGCTCTGGTTCAGGGCAAGTGGTGCAATCTCAGGTTCCTGGTCTCTGCTGATGGTCATAAGGCAGATCAGAGAAAACTTGAGACTGACTCTTACACCACCCCGTGGTTCACGATCATCGGCAGCAGCACTTCATTCCTGGTGTTGTGGTGAAGTCTTCAGGACTCAGATGAGTTGAGAGCATATCCCAGAAAACAGAGACAGAAAGTTGGACAGAATAGGAAAGTAGGAAAAAGATAAGGGAAAGGTAAAAGAGAGAGAAAACAAAACAAATAATCAATTTCAATTTCTGATTACAAAAAGATAAATAAGCAGTTTAAATCAATGTTTCAATTTCAATTTTTTGATTTAATAATAATGATTTCTTGATTAAAATAAAATGATCAGTTAACAATCAATTTTCAGTTTTAATTTCTGATTACAAAGAGATGAATAAGCAATTTAAATAAATGTTTATAAATTTTAATCAATTTACCAATCAATTTCAATTTCTGATTACAAAAGACAATAAACAATTTAAATCAATGTTTCAATTTCAATTTTTGATTCAATAATAATTTCTTCGTTAAAATATAATCAGTTTGAGTCAATACTTAAAGAAAATGCAACATAAATAATAACTAAAAATCAACCTTAATCAATATTCATGATGCAATACAACAAAGATAAGCAATTTTGAAGCAAGAAATGTTCAAATTACAAATCAAATAATTGATTTCATTTTAAAATGGAACACAACTAAAATAAGTAATTTTAAAACAAACAATTTTCAAATTTAAAACAGCAATTTTAGTAAAGTTACAGACACAAAGATTTAAATTATTTTTAGTACTCATTACCAAATCTTCTACAAAAACACTATCACAAGCAGTTCTAAATCATGCAAACCCATTGCTCATATACCCCAGTATTGTTTCAGGAATCTGCTTTGGATAACTTTCAAAGTTACAGACATTCTGTTCTGTTTCTAAGCAAATATCTTGAGCTCTGATTGCATTACTTTCACAGATAAACTCTTGTTGTTCCCAGACAATGTAAGTTTCCAAATTAATAGTTTGTTACTTTTCACTAATTTGACAACCCATTCTCTAAGATCAAAAGGATAGAGAATAGCTCCATCATGATTCAGCCCCAATGCAGTGATAGGGAATATTGAATGTACTGGAGCATTACATGTGGTCAGTGCAAAGGCTGTGGCTGTGTTTGTGCTGGGGTAGTAATTTCACCAGGATTGGAATTATTTTTCAAAATCATGGGCATTATCCCAAATTATTCTCCGAATTTCAGTAGGAAAAGTGGCTTCCTCCACTTCTTGTACAATTCAGGCAGCAACTGACTGCATCCACAATTGAGCCTGAATAAAGCAGAGAGCTAAAGAGATGTTAGCCAATGTATTCATTAATACTTCTAAATCAATACTATTCAAAATTCCCAATTTTGTTCCCACAACAGCAGTTATGTCTCTTGTTTGTTTCTTGAAAGGATCCTCCTACTTTTGCAACCAGGCTGTCCACCCCTAGAAAAGGTGAACAAGCTGGCAGAATTACTGAGACATTGTTTTGCATTGGCAATTTGACTTGTTTAAAAGACAATGCCAGATTAAACAATCTTTGTTGTTGGCCAGTTTTCTGAATTACTCAAGGTCCAATTTCAAAAATTTTCAGGCTCAGTATAACCAGTGGTTGGGTAGTAGGTGTTATAACATTAAGTTCCCCTCCATGTTTTTAATTGTTTTTACCACATAATTTCATAGGAAAATTGTGCAACAGTTCAATTTTGATTTTGAATCTCACAAAATGAAACACATCTGTAAGGTCCTGTGCCATGACTGCATACAGGTTCGATGAGGGATTCAACAATTAATCCCGTGGCATTATTCTGTGAAAAGTAAACACAATAGAATCTGCCACAAAGAGGCAGGAGGTTAAAATGATGGAACTATCCAGCATGTAATGCGTACTGGAATTCTGTTAACTTATCAATCATTTTGCTGCCAAGAAGGAAGCCACTCTGTACCTCCTTTAAACACAGGATAAGAATCAGTGTAGTTGCAAACAAAGGAGGCACTCCGCACTCCAAGCTGGAAAACACCCCAATAACCATCAGCACCCCAACCCAAGAGTCACCCCATCCCCCAGCAATAATTTGTTCAGCAGAAGCATTAGTGAATGAAGAATTAGTGAACAAAGATTGTTTGGGGGAGAAAGCAGAAGCTACTTCAATTACTCAGGGAGTTTTGTCGTAGCTGCTGCCCAAGTTCTCAGTTTCTGTTATTGCCAGATTTTTTACAGTTCCTTCTGTTACTGAGGATTTCTGGGCCACCCCTTCAGGGGGGGCAGTCCCAGTAGTGGCTGTCTTCAAAAACTTCACTTCCTGAGAAGGTTTTTGAATTTTCTCTGAGGCAATTTGCGAGTTAGGGCTTTCCAAATGGGAGATTATTTTTTGTTGAGTATCCCTCACTACTTCTATTTCATCTCCTCCCATAAGGGTATCATCAGTATATGGATAAACAGCCAGAGTGCCAGGTTTGGGTTTTTTGATTGTCCATACAGGTAAGATTTACAAGTCCTGTATAACCGGTTTGATGTCTACTTTGGCACCACAGGGAAGAGGATATTGTTTTACATTTACAGGTAATTGCATAGGTGATTTATGGCCAGTGGAGAATTTTATTTCATGTATAATTTGCAAGCAGGCAGATTTTTGAATGTTTTCTAGGAGTTGGTCAGGGCTACCAATTAAAGCTACAGGGTTTTCCCTTTCCAAGGGGTTAAGCCTGCCTGCCCAAGTAACAGTGTGCTGAGTTAGGGACCAAAAGTTAAATTTGTCACCCATTGTTAAGAGAGCTCCATGGCCCCAGTGGCTACTAACTTCTTGTGTAGCTAATTTTAATATGAATCGGGACAGGCAATGAATATGTATTAGGTGTATTGTGCAATCCTAATTTGCAGAGAATTAAAAGAGAGGCAGAGTTCACTAAAGGTGTGCGTGTTTTTGGAGGAGCTATCCCCCTGAGCGCTGAATAAATACATTCCTACTCTTATACCTTATTTTGTGTGGTATAGAGAGTTTTTCCGCGCTTCACAGGGCTGGGCAGGGGGCTCGGGGCCCCCAGTGCAGATCCGTCCGTGCCGTCCCCCTCCCCCCGAGCCCCAGTTCCGCTCCCGGGGGTCGCTGGATGCGAGGGGGTGGCGCAGGTGGGGTGGGAGTGGGGAGCGCTGGGCGCTGCGGCTCTGCCGCTGCTACAAACACATGTTGTGGGATTGGCTTCTCCTGAATATTCAAATTAATACTTTATGTGTCGTGTTTTTTTAAAATATAGTTGTTTTTAAAAATAACATAGGCTAATAATATGTCTTTGTAATAAATAAACTACCTACTTAATTAAATAACACCCAATGAAAACACCTACTGCTAATAACCAGTTACCAGCAACAACAGTCTATAAAACTTAAAAATCGCAGCCCAATTTAAAACTAATAAAAAAAATTAAAACTACAATAAAAAAAACACGTTCTAAAATGCAAACTCAATAAATAGCCAGATAAACACTTCCTAAAATAAAAAAATAATTTATAAAAGAGTTTATAAATATATAATAAGTTTATAAATATACGACAAGCTAAAACATTTTAAAAATATCTCCAAAAAATCAAGTGAACTCTTAGCTAAAAACCAAAAACCCAACCATTATAAGCTTTTTCTTTATTCTTTGTCTCTTATTATCTTTTATTAAGCCTTTTTAAATCTATGAAAAAGAAATCTCATTTTTCATGCCACTCACTGAGTAGTCACTACTGAGTAAATTGTTCAGTGCCGGCTCTGGCAGCTGCCCAGTCCCAGCCTCAGCTCTTCCTTGTTTCTTTTTCTCTCTTTCCTATTTCTCTACCTCACATTTCTTGTTCCATTAAATCCATGTTCAATCAAATCCATATGTTGGTTCTCCTGTGGTCTCATTTGCACCTTCACTGGGCTGAAGGTGTCTCACCCTGCTGGGCCCCTTCTCACCACCATCGTTCTGGGATTCTGTCAGGGCTGCTCTCTCCTTTTCTTCTTCCCTCTGCTTTGAGCTGGGAATGGGCTGGAAAATGTCCAGCATGATATAAATACATCTTACAATATTGGCTTTTTGCAAATACAAAAATGGATGCTGTGTGTATAGTGTTAAAGTAACTCTGCTATACAGATACAGTTTTTATTTATGCTATTAACTAAACTTAGACACTGTAGTGAAATAGCTGATACAGTCATGTTTGTGGGAATTGAACTGCCTGCTTGGTTGGGATAACATCCAATGTATGTGTGATGAAGACCCCTGCTAGAATCAGCAGCAGGTAAAAGTTGACAAGCCATGGAACAGGGTCGGCCATGGTGCTCAGTTCAAGTGCCACCAGCACACCTGCTCGGACGTCTGTCCTTGCCAAGGTGTGCCCAGGCTGTGGGGCACGGCGGTGGCTGGGGACAGTTGCCAGGCACCATGCTGCCCCAGAGGCTGTGATGTCACAGAATCCAAGCACTGGCTGGGAAGAGTTCTGGGAGATCAACTCCAGCCTGTGATCCATGGTTACCACGGCAAGCAGATCTGAGCCTGCAGTGCTATGGCCAGGCTTACCTTGAACACCTACTGCAACGGTGACTGCACCAGTGCCCCCTGGGGCACACCATTCCCATATCTCATGCCCCTTTCTGGGCAGCAGTTCTTCCTAATGTCCAGTGTACACCTCTCTTGGCACAGCTTCAAACCCTTTCTTGTCCTTGCCCATCTCTGAGACGGCTGGCACTGCCTTGGCCACTCTCCTGTATGTGGACAAGAGGCTGTGCCAACGAGTGTCACTCCTTGTTTGCTTGTGGCTGCTGTGGAAAGGAACATTCATGTATATTGCCATTTCTTAGAGGTTTTACCCCAGATTTTCAGTCACAGCTGTTCTAGTGAAAACAAGTCTGTTTTCATGAGTATTTGAAGGGCCATAGAACACAATTGGAATTCCATTGAATTAGGGAAATTCTGCTGATTTTGTTTTCCTGAGGTTTTGAGATGAGTTGCAAATCCCAAAAAGTTTCTCTTTGGGGAAATAGTAATTCCACAGTTTAGATTGTGGGGACATTGATACTGGGGAAACATGTGCCACCTTGAGTTTAACCATTTGCCCATGCACTCAAAGATCCATGCTGTTGAATAAGGATAAAGGAGGGCAAAATTGGGATTTGAAACACTTTTCCTTCTTAAAGCAAGTAGTTAAATAAAATATCTTAATAATAAAATACTGCTTCAGCAGATTGTTCTTAAAATTGCATTGTTTCCTAAGTGTATATATTCCAATAGCCAGGAACTGTATGCCTAGAAAGCTAATAGTGTTTTCCTTGGAAACACCAGGGAAGATAAAAACACTAGGTGGTTCTCTTACTTGGAAAAAAAAGAATTTAACTTTAGCAAATTGTCTGCTGATACTGAGGATTCTTGAACAGCACATACTTCCCATACCTTGTCCAGCACCTGCCTTGAAATCCCATCTCAATACATTTCATTATCCTGCAAGTCAAATAAGAACAGCTGAAGACATAGACAAGGCTTAACAGTAATGATGCATGTGGAGAGGAGTTATTTTTCTATTTTTAATTGAAAATTGGACAGGCTTTGAAAGTAAGCAAGTCCATGTATTGCATTGAAGCTGACTACAAGATCAGTCCATTTTGTAGTGAAATTGTTGCTGGGTGCTGTTTCTTCCCAGTATTTTGGTAGGTGGTCTCCTGCTGGCTGTCTGCATTTCTTCTCCCATTTGTTTTCTGTGCTTGTTTGGTATCACTGCTGAACGTTGCCAATAAGGAAACTGGTGTGCAAGAGTTGAGGAAGCAGCTTTTGAAATTGTAAAACTGATCTGTAGGCTTTTTTCCTCTTGGATTTGTAAAATTTGGTGCATCATCAAAGTTAAGATTCTTCAGAAAATAGCAAGATTGTCCTCTTTCCAGGGAGGCATCTGTACTTTAACAGAGGTGCTTGATGCATCTTGCTGTAAAGGAGCAAGATGCAGAGTAAGTCAGAGAGAAGTCATTTAAGCTGGTAATACACATGGTTGTTTAGTGGAAATAAAATAACTAAGGTTTTGCCTTGTAAGAAAGTGAAATCTAATCCCATTGTGAGGGTCATGAGGATAAATACAAAGGACTAAATAGAAATGAAGAGCAGAAAGATATGAAAAAGGGCTGGGCCTCACTGCCATAGCCCAGGCAGCCTCTGGATGTATTTGCCTGCCTGAATCCATCCCTTGCCCGGGCCCCAGGTTGGGCCGCTCTGGGGAATCTCTCACAGCATTCCTGGGATGATGCTGTTCCTTCCCTGGTGCCCCAGGGTCCTGCAAGCCCCTTTTGGAGCCACCCAGACACCTCCTGGAGCCTTTAGGGACCCCCCCAGCAGAGCACAGACATGGATTGACTTGAATCTTCCTTGGAAGATGGAGGCAGGAGAATACTGCCCAGCATCTTCTTTCCAGCTGCCCTCCATTTGCACTCCTGCAAATGCTGCTGCTGCACTCAGGCTCTCCATTGCAGGCAGTCTGGAGCTCCTGCTCAAACCCATCCCTCTGTGTCCCCTCTTGGATGGAATATCAAGCAAACAACACAGGATGTGCAGAGAACATGAACTTTATTAACTTTACTACTCTAAAATCTACACTACAGGGGACTATGGGGTAACAACCTTATGCCTAACTTGAACATGTAGAACAGGAACACTAAGGGGAAGGTGGAAAAGGTGGGGGTTGCTACAGGTAAGGATGGGGTGTCTCTAAAGCCTACGATGGGGAATGTCACTGTGCCTAGGCTAGCACAGGTCACACATTCCCTGCTGTGCTCTGTGCGCCGTGCTGGAGCTGGAGGTCAGCGCTGGGCGAGATTTGGGATCTCCTGCTCCTCCTCCTGCGGCTGGTCCCCTGTGCTGCTTTGCTGTTCTGTGCCCTCTGCTGGGAGCAGCGTTGCAGGCACTGCTGCAGCAGGGTGTGGTTGTTCCTCAGCAGCTGGATCAGCTCTGTGGGACAGCCTTGTCCTGGGCTGCTGCTGCGGGGCCTCTGGCGCCGATTCTGCAAGGCAAAGCACAGGGATGCCAATGGAAGGGGCAGAGGGGCAGAGCAGGCTCCTCTCTGGGCTGCCTTTGGCCTCTGAGCAAGAGAGCCAGGCCTGGCCAGGCTGCAGCAAGCAGAGCTCTGGCTGCCTCTGCCTGGCGCTGTCCCTGAGCTCAGCCCTGGCCTGATTCCCAGCCAGAGGCTCAGCTACACTCTGCCATGGGGCCTTGGCCAAAGGGCTGCCCAAGAGCTCCAAGCCCATCCTTCCTGCCTGACCCCCCATCCCTCACCCTTCTCCAGCTTCTCCGGTGCCCTCGGTAGCGGCGCCATCTCAGGACAGTGCTGTGGCCAGCAGCTGCACCAACAGGCACGTCCAGGACTGCCACGATATATCCATGCATGGAGTGGTTGGCTCAGGGTCCCTGTCCTGCGGCTCCGGTCCTGCACATACCGGCCCGTGCCCGACCCAGGATGGATGGTTGGGTCAGGACGATGGCCCAGGAGCAGCAGCAGGTAAAAGTTGAAGAGCCATGGGACAGGGTCGGCCATGGTTCTCAGTGGAAGTGCCACCACCACACACGCTCTGGACGTCTGTCCTCGCCGAGGTGTGCCCAGGCTGTGGGGCACAGCAGTGGCTGGGGACAGTTGCCAGGCACCATGCTGCCCCAGAGACTGTGATGTCACAGAATCCAAGCACTGGCTTGGAAGAGTTCTGGGAGATCAACTCCAGCCTGTGATCCATGGTTACCACGGCAAGCAGATCTGAGCCTGGAGTGCTATGGACAGGCTTACCTTGAACACCTGCTGCAACGGTGACTGCACCAGTGCCCCCTGGGGCACACCATTCCCATATCTCATGCCCCTTTCTGGGCAGCAGTTCTTCCTAATGTCCAGTGTACACCTCTCTTGGCACAGCTTCAAACCCTTTCTTGTCCTTGCCCATCTCTGAGACGGCTGGCACCACCTTGGTCACTCTCCTGTATGTGGACAAGAGGCTGTGCCAACGAGTGCCACTCCTTGTTTGCTTGTGGCTGCTGTGGAAAGGAACATTCATGTACATTGCCATTTCTTATAGGTTTTACCCCAGACTTTCAGTCACAGCTGTTCTAGTGAAAACAAGTCTGTTTTCATGAGTATTTGAAGGGTCATAGAACACAATTGGAATTCCATTGAATTAGGGAAATTCTGCTGATTTCGTTATCCTGTGGTTTTGAGATGAGTTGCAAATCCCAAAAAGTTTCTCTTTGGGGAAATAGTAATTCCACCGTTTAGATTGTGGGGATATTCATTACTCAAATTTGAGGACCTAATATAGCTTTCTGCACAATAAATTTTAAGCATCCTCTAATTGTTCTTGAAACAAAAACCTATTAAATCTGTTCTGTGGACAGAAATGGCTTCTGTGTTATTTCTCATAATTTATTAAGAATCTCATGCCAGGAAAAAGTCCGTAGTGCTGTGTGATTACCTTGGTACTGTTCTTTGGAATGGCTTTCCCCCCATTTTCTGAAGCTGCCCACAGAAAGGTCCTAGATATGTGAGCAGATCTGAAAGGAAAACTGGGTATTTGCCTCCTGTTTAGAATCTGTGGTGAACTGTGAGTCAGAGCTGATTTTACATGATGTTGAAAATATAATTGAACTTTTTTGCAGAAGGATACATTGATAAAATCAAAGCATAGCATGGCTGACACTAGTAAATGAATTAAAATGCTTTTCTGGAATGTGTTTATTTGATTGTTATCCTAATATTGTGGTAATAATTATGGTATCTGAGTACTAACCAAGCTAACATCTAATTTGTAGTTGATTTTCTGTCCCTAATGTAGTGAACAGAATTTTAAGAATTATGTTTTCTCTCATAACTGAGGAATGTGTTCACAGGCTGAATCTTAATATCACTTTCTTTTTGCACAAGAGCAGTTTCATCTGAAGATGATTTTCCTTGCCCTCACTTTTATTTTTCCTTTCTGTATTGTTTTCTGGCAGGCTGACCTTTTCAGATTGTGTGCTGAGAAATGCTGCTACTAAGGAGAGCTGGTGTCAAAACAGAGTTTCTTTCCTAGCTTTTATTTAAAATACTGAAAGACGAAAGGTTTCTAATTAAATTACAGAACTGCATATCATTAGGAACTATAGTTCTTCCCTGCTTGTATTTAGAAAAACAGGCTAATGCCAACTGAACTCCTAAAACATATACAGAGATCACAAGCAGCCACCACAAGTGGTATTCAATTCTGGGAAACATAGTTTTTGATATAAATAATTTTAACCCTAATAATACAAGCTTATTCTGTTCTAAAATTGGGGAAATTAGGTATGTTCTGGACTATCTGCATTTTCATTATTTTCGTGTCCCGTGCCGTGCAGGCGGGCGCTAGGTCGACCAAGTCCTCCTCGACTGGACTTGGCCACCTGGCGGGTGGACACGGGGTAGACCTGTTGTCCACCGGCGGCAGGACTTAGGTTCTGCCGGCCGGCAGGGGGGTAGACCTGGTGTCCGCCCCCCCCACCTGCTCCTTACCGGCCGGCGGCGGGGTAGACCTGTTGTCCGCCGGCAGCGGGTTAGATCTGGTGTCCGCCCCCCACCCGCTCCTTACCGGCCAGCCGCGGGGTAGACCTGTTGTCCACCAGCGGCGGGACTTAGGTTCTGCCGGCCGGCGGCGGAGTAGACCTGGTGTCCGCCCCCCCACCCGCTCCTTACCGGCCGGCGGTGGGGTAGACCTGTTGTCGTCCGCGGCCGGTCTTAGGTTCTGCCGGCCCTCGGCGGGGTAGACCTGTTGTCCGCAAGCGGCGGGGTAGACCTGGTGTCCGCCCCCCCACCCGCTCCTTACCGGCCGGCGGCGGGGTAGACCTGTTGTCCGCAAGCGGTGGGGTAGACCTGGTGTCCACCCCCCCACCCGCTCCTTACCGACCGGCGGCGGGGTAGACCTGTTGTCCGCCGGCGGCAGGACTTAGGCTCTGTCGGCCGGCGGCGGGGTAGACCTGGTGTCCGCCCCCCCCACCCGCTCCTTACCAGCTGGCGGCGGGGTAGACCTGTTGTCCGCCGGCGGTGGGACTTAGGTTCTGCCGGCCGGCGGCGGGGTAGACCTGTTGTCCGCAAGCGGCGGGGTAGACCTGGTGTCCGCCCCCCCACCCGCTCCTTACCGGCCGGCGGCGGGGTAGACCTGTTGCCTGCTGCCCTGACGCGGGGTAGACCTGCTGCCGTCGGCCCCCCTTGCCGCCGAGCAGCGGCGCCACGTCTTGTCCATCCCACGAGCGGCTTCCTTGCCCTGGCCCACCCGCCCAGCATGCCTTCGCCCCGCGCCCTGCACGTCCCACAGGCCCCATGCAGCCCTGCTCACGCCTGCTCTTCTCCGAAAGCTGTTCCCTCCACGCCCCCGACCTGCCCCCCTGTCCCTGCCGGCTTCGCGCCCCGGCGGCTGCTGCCGAGCTCGGCCGGCTGCTACCCCGGCCCCAGCCCCAGCCCCAAGCCCCAGCCCCAACCCGCTCCGCTGACATCCCGCCCGTACCTCGCTTCCCCAGCCGTTCCCGGAGAGGAGCCGGCAGTGTTCTCGGGCCCCCTCCCTGTGCCCGAAGAGACAGCAGCCCAGCTCCCGCACTCACTTCTGCATCGCTCACTCCCTCCGCCGCCCCGCCGCAGCCTTTGCCGAGGCCGAGGCCGAGCAGGAGGAAACGCCACCAGAACAAAAAATCTCAGAGACAGCTGAAGAGAAAGTTTCATTGAAAAGGAACAGACCACGCCAATCCCCCTGCCACCGCTGGCAGCCCGCCACCATCCCCGCTTCTGCACCGGGTGCTCAGTCTGCTCGCCGTGGCGGCAGCGCCCTCCTCTCCCTGCCGCCGCAGCCGCTGCCGCTTGATGATCTGGCCGTTGGGAACCTGGGCGGGAAAAGTTTGAAATTGCGGCTGATGGTGGAGGGTGGGGCACGCCCAATCGATAATGGCCGAGGGCGGGGCGCACCCAACCGACAATGGGCGGGGACGGGGAAAGCCTGATAGCCGCGCTGGCAATGCTGATGGTGCAGGGCGGGGCGCGCCCAACCGATAATGGCCGGCGGCTGGGAAAGCCTGAAAGTGGCGCCAGCAATGCTGAGGGTGGGGGCGTGCTCGGCCCCCAGCGTCAATGGCTGGCTGTGAAAGACAGGTGGGGGGGGAAAGGGTGGGGCAGGGGGGGGGGGGGGGTGGCATGACAGAGGGTGAGGGGATGCGTGTGTGTGCGTGCGTGCGTGCATGCGTGTGTGTGTGTGTGCGCGTGTGTGTGTGTGTGTGTGCGCGTGTGTCTGCATGTGTGTGCGTGCCACCCTGCCACAGCCTCCTCGGTCGGGTGGCATGAGGCCGGGCGAGTTATGCCTGGGACCGGGGGCTCTGTGCCGAGTTCTGCCGCGTGTACATGCTTTGCTTCCCCACCCCATGCTGTGGCCCGTGAGGTTCTGTTGTGCTGTGGGGGGCAAGGTGGGGGGGGGGGTGCGTAGGCAGTGCATCTGGGAAAAAAAAAAAAACAAGGAAAGAAAATTGAACCAGACTAAATTTAACTCAACTAAAATAAACTAAACCAAACTAAAATAAAATGCTGCCGAAACTATTTATTTGTCGTGAAATCAGGTCTGCCAAAAGAGACGAAGCTGCTACGAAATCATCCGGGTGCGAGGCGTTTTGGGGCTGTCGCTGTTCCCCCGGCTCCGGGACAGCACGAGGACGCCTGGTCTACCTGTCTCCGGCCCCAGCTGGGTGACCGGTGGTGTCTGCCAGCCCCTGCCGGGGAGGGCGCCACCGAGTCGGCTGGTCGCGGAGGCAACGGTTCTGCCTCGCTCCGGGGAGGGTGGTGGACACCAGGTTGACCCTACTCTAAGGCCGGCGGGCCGCAGGGGAGGGCGCCGCCGAGTCTAAACGGCCGGTCGCAGGGGGCAACGGGTCTGCCTCACTCCGCGGAGGCCGGCGGACACCGGGTCTACCCGGCTACAAGGCCGGCATGCCGCCGGCGAGGGGGCCACTGAGTCGAGGCGGCCGGTCGCGGAGGCAACGGGTCTGCCTCGCTCTGGGGAGGGCGGCGGACATCGGGTCTACCCTGCTCCGGGGCCAGCGGGCCGCCGGGGAGTGTGCCGCCGAGTCGAGGCAGCCGGTCACGGGGGCAACGGGTCTCCCTCGCTCCAAAGAGGGCGGCAGACACCGGGTCGACCCGGCTCCAGGGCCAGCGGGCCGCCGGGGAGTGTGCCGCCGAGTCGAGGCGGGTTGCCAGGGAGGGCGCAACGGGTCTGCCTCGCTCCAGGGAAGGCGCTGCCGATTCGAGGCGGGAGGTCACGGGGGCAACGGGTCTTCCTCGCTCAGGGGAGGGCGGCAGACACCGGGTTGAACCGGCTCCGGGGCAGGGGGGCGGCCGGAGAGGGCGTCGCCTGGTCGAGGCAGCCGGTCGTGAGTGCAAAGGGTCTTCCTCGCTCCGGGGAGGGCGGCGGATGCCGGGTCTACCCAGCCCAAAGGCCGGCGTGCCGCCGCGAGGGCGCTGATGAGTCGAGGCGGCCGGTCGCGGAGGCAACGGGTCTGCCTCGCTCCCGGGAGGGCAGCGGACACCGGGTCGGCCCGGCTCGGGGGTCGGCGGGCTGCCGGGGAGGACTCCGCCGAGTCGAGGCTGCCGGTCTTGGGGGCAACGGGTCTGCCTTGTTCCGGGGAGGGCGGCAGACACCGGGTCGACCCAGCTCCGAGGCCGGCGGGCCGCCAGGGAAAGCGCCGCCGAGTCGAGTCGGCCAGTTGCGGAATTAACGGGTCTGCCTCGCTACGGAGAGGGCAGCGGACACCGGGTTGACCCGGGTCTGGGGCCGGCGTGATGCCGGGGATGGCGCCGTGGAGTCGGCCCGTCACAGGGGCAACGGCGGACACCACATCTACCCAGGGAGAGCGCCGCCTAGGTGGCCGGTCGCGGGGGGCAACAGGTCTGCCTTGCTCCGGGGAGGGCGGCAGACACCGGGTCTACTCGGCTCAGGGGCTGGCGGGCCGCCGGGGAAGGCGCCGTTGAGTTGAGGTGGCCGGTCGCGGGGGCAACGGGTCTGCCTATTTCCAGGGATGCCGACGGACACCGAGTCTTCCCAGCTCTGGGGTCGGCGGGTGGCTGGGGAGGGCGCTGCCGAGGCGGCCGGTCCCGGGGGCAACGGATCTGCCTTGATCCGGGGAGGGTGGTTGACACGAGGTCGACACGGCTTTGGGTCCTGCGGCCGCCGTAGTTAGCGCCGACGAGGCAGCCGGTCGAGGGGACAACGGTTCTGCCTCACTCCGGGGAGGACGGCGGACACCGAGTCGACCCAGCTCCGGGGCTGGCTGTCCGCCGGAGTGGGCGCCGCCGAGGCGGCCGGTCGCAGGGGCAACGGGTTTGCCTCGCTCCAGGGAGGGCAGCGGACACCAGGTCGACCCTGCTCCGGGGCCGGCAGGCCGTCGCGGAGGGTGCCGTCGAGTCGAGGCAACCGGTCGCAAGGGCTACGGGTCTTCCTCGCTCCGAGGAGTGCGGCGGACACCACATCTACCCGGCTCCGGAAAAACAGGTCTACCTCACTCCGGGGCCGGCAGTGGACACCAGGTCTACCTCGCTCTGAGACAACAGGTCTACCTCGCACTCAGATTTATTGCGGCAAACACCGGGTCTGCTTGGCTCTGGGGCCAACGGCAAGCCAGGGTGGGCGCCGCCGAGTCGGTTGGTCGCGGAGACAACGGGTCTGCCTGGTTCCGGGGAGGGCGCCAGACACCGGGCCTACCTGGCTTTATGGTTGGCAGGCTGCCAGGGACGGCGCTCCCTAGGCGGCCGATCGCGGGGGCAAGAGGTCTTCCTCGCTCCGGAGAGGGCGGAGGATATCGGGTCTACCCGGCTCCGGGGTCGGCAGGCCACCGGGGAGGGCGCCGCCGAGTCAGCCGGTCGCTATACAACGGGTCTGCCTCGCTCTGGGGAGGGTGGCGGACACCGGGTCTACCTGTCTCTGGGGCCGGCGTGCCGCCGGGGAGGGCATCGCCGAGTCAAGGTGGCCGGTCGCAGGGTGAACGAGTCTGCCTCGCTATAGGGAGGGCGGCGGACAACGAGTCGACCCGGCTCCGGCGCCGGTGGGCCGCCCGGGAGGGCACCGCCGAATCGGTCGGTCACGGGGCAAGGGGTCTGTCTCACTCTGGGGAGGGTGGTTGACACGGGGTTGACCCAGCTCCGGGGCCGGTGGTCCGCCGGAGTGGGCGCCGCCGAGGCGGCCGGCGGCGGGGACAACGGGTCTGCCTCGCTCCGGGGAGGGCAGCGGACACCAAGTCTACCCAGCTCCAGGTTCGGCGGGCCGTCGCGGAGGGCGCCGGCGAGTCGAGGCAGCCGGTCGCGGGGGGCTACGGGTCTGCCTTGCTCCGAGGATTGCGGAAGACACCACATCTACCCGGCCTCGGGGTCGGCGGGCCGCCAAGGAGGGCGCACCCTAGGCAGCTGGTCGCGGGTGCCACGGGTCTACCTCGCTCCGGGGAGGGCGGCAGACACCGGGTCGACCCGGCTCCGAGGCTGGCGGGCTGCCGGGGAGAGCCCCACCTAGGCGGCCGTTCGCGGGGGGCAACGGGTCTGCCTCGCTCAGGGCAGGGCAGCGGACACCAAGTCTACCCTGCTCCGGGTCCGGCGGGCCGTCGCGGATGGCGCCACCGAGTCGAGGTAGCCGGTCGCGGGGGCAATGGGTCTGCCTCGTTACGGGGAGGGCGGCGGACACTGGGTCGACCCAACTCCGGGGCCGGCGGGCCACCGGGGAGGGCGCCGCCGAGGAGGTCGGTCCCGGGGGCAACGGATCTGCCTTGATCCGGGGAGGGTGGTTGACACGAGGTTGACCCAGCTCCGGGGCCGGCGGGCCGCCGAGGAGGGCGCCGCCGAGTCGAGTCAGCCAGTCGCGGAAACAACGGGTCTGCCTCGCTACAGGGAGGGCAGTGGATACCGGGTTGACCCGGGTCTGGGGCCGGCGGGACGCTGGGGAGGGCGCCGCCAAGTCGGTCTGCCTCGCTCCAAGGAGTGCCGCAGACACCGGGTCTACCCGGCTCCAGGGTCGGCAGGCCACCGGGGATGGCACCGCCGATTCGAGGCCGCCGGTCGCAAGGAGAAATGGGTCTGCCTCTTTCCGGAAATGGCGGTGGACACCGGGTCGACTAGGCTCTGGGGTCGGCGGGCCGACGTGGAGGGCGCTGCCGAGGCGGCCGGTCACGGGGGCAACGGTTTTGCCTCGCTCCAGGAAGGGCGGCGGACACCAGGTCGACCCTGCTCCGGGGCCGGCGGGCCGCCGGGGAGGGCTCTGCCGAGTCGAGGCTGCCGGTCTCGGGGGCAACGGGTCTGCCTCGCTCCGGGAAGGGCAGCGGACACCAAGTCTACCTGGCTACGAATCCGGCGGGCCGTCGCGGAGGGCGCCGCTGAGTCGAAGCAGCCGGTCGCGGGGGCAACGGGCCTGCCTCGCTCCGAGGAGTGCAGCAGACACCGGGTCTACCCGGCTCCGGGGTCGGCGGGCCGCCAAGGAGGGCGCACCCTAGGCGGCCGGTCGTGGGTGCCACGGGTCTACCTCGCTTTGGGGAGGGCGGCAGACACCGGGTCGACCCGACTCCGGGGCCGGCAGGACGCCGGGGAGGGCGTAGCCTGGTCGATGCGGCTGGTCGCCAATGCAACGGGTCTGCCTTGCTCCGGGGCCGGCGGCGGACACCGGGTCGACCCAGCTCCGGGGTCGGCGGGCCGCCGGGGTGGGCGCCGCGGAGTCGAATCGGCCGGTCGCGGAAACAACAGGTCTGCCTCGCTAGGGGGAGGGCAGCAGACACTGGGTTGACCCGGGTCTGGGGCCGGCGGGACGCAAAGGAGGGCGCCGCGGAGTCGGCCGGTCGCAGGGGCAATGTGTCTACCTCGCTCTGAGGCCAACGACGGACACCACATCTACCCGGCTCCGGAAAAACAGGTCTACCTCGCTCCAGGGCCGGCGGCGGACACCGGTTCTACCCGGCTCTGGCGCCGGCGGGTCGCCGGGGAGGGTGTTCCCGAGTCGAGGTGGTCGGTCGCGTAGGCAACGGGTCTGCCTCGCTATAGGGAGTGCGGCGGACACCAAGTCTACCTGTCTCTGGGGCCGGCGGCATGCCAGGGTGGGCGCCGCCGAGTCGGCTGGTCGCGGGGACAACGGGTCTGCCTCGCTCCGGGGTGGGCGGCAGACACCGGGTCGACCCGGCTCCAGCGCCGGTGGGCCGCCAGCGAAGGCGCCGCGGAGTTGGCCGGTCGCGGGGTCAACAGGTCTACCTCGCTTTGGGGCCAGCGGCGGACACCGGGTCTACCTCGCTCCGGGACAACAGGTCTACCTCGCACTTAGTCTTATTGCGGAGGACACCGGGTCGACCCGGCTCTGGGGCCGGCAGCCCGCCAGGGTGGGCACCATCGAGTCGGCCGGCTGCTCACAGGGACCACGGGTCTGCCTCGCTACGGGGAGGGCGTCAGACACCGGGTCGACCCGGCTCCGGGGTCGGCGGGCCGTCGCGGAAAGCACCGCTGAGTCGAGGCGGCCGGTCGCGGGGGCAACGGGTCTGCCTCGCTCCGACGAGTGCAGCAGACACCGGGTCTACCCGGCTCCAGGGTTGGCGGGTTGTTGGGGAGGGAGGCCCCTAGGCAGCCGGTCGCGGGGACAACATGTCTGCCTCGCTCCAGGGAGGGCGGCGGACACCGGGTCGACCCGGCTCCAGGACAACAGCTCTACCTTGCTCCGGGGCCGGCGATGGACACCAGGTCTACCTCGCTTAGGGACAACAGGTCTACATCGCACTAAATCTTATTGCGACGGACACTGGGTCGACTTGGCTCTGAGGCCGGTGGCCCGCCAGGGTGGGCTCTGCCGAGTCGAGGCGGCCGGTCGCGGGGGCAACGGGTCTGCCTCCCTCCGGGGATGGTGGCGGACACCGGGTCTACCCGGCTCCGAAGCCAGCGTGCCTCAGGGGAGAGCGCCGCCGAGGCGAGGCAGCCGGTCGCGGGGACAACGAGTCTGCCTCGCTCCGGAGAGCGCGGTGGACACCGGGTCGACCCGGCTCTGGGGCCGGCGAGCTGCCGGGGATGTCGCCGCCGAGTCGACCCTGCCGGTCGCAAAGGCAACGGGTCTGCCTCGCTCCAGGGAGGGCGGCGGACACCGGGTCGACCCGCCTCCGGGGCCGGCGGGCTGCCGGGAAAGGCGCCGCCGAGTCGAGGCGGCCGGTCGCGGGGGCAATGGGTCTGCCTCCCTCCTCGGAGTGCGGCGGACATCGGGTTGACCCGTTTCCGGGGCCGGCGTGCCGCTGGGGAGGGTGCCGCAGAGTCGGCTGGTCGCAGGGGCAAAAAGTCTACCTCGCTCAAAGGCCGGCGGCAGACACCAGATTTACCTGGCTCCGGGAAAACAGGTCTACCTCGCTCTGGGACAATAGGTCTACCTCGCGCTTACTCTTATTATGGCAAACACCGGGTCTACCCGGCTCCGGGGCCAACGGCACCTCAGGGTGGGCGCCGCCGAGTCGCCTGGTCGCGGGGACAACCGGTCTGCCTCGATCCGGGGAGGGCGACGGACACCGGGTCGACCCGGCTCCAGAGTCGGCGGGCCGATGGGGGGGGCGCCCCCTAGGCGGCCGGTCGCGGGGGCAACGGGCCTGCCTTGCTCTGGGGATGGCGGAGGACACAGGGTCGACCCGGCTCAGGAGCCGGCAGCTTGGCAGGGAGGGCGCCGCCGAGTCGGCCGGTCGCAAGGGCAATGGGTCTGCCTCGCTCCGGGGAGGGCGGCGGACACCGTGTCTACCCGGCTCCAGGGCCGGCGGGCCGCCGGGGAGGGCGCCTCTGAGTTGAGGCGACCGGTCGCGGGGGCAACGGGTCTTCCTCACTCTGGGGATGGCGGCGGACACCGGGTCAACCCAGCTCCGAGGCCGGCGCACCAGCAGGGAGGGCGCCGCGGAGTCGGCCGGTCGAGGGCGCAACAGGTCTACCTCGCTCCTGTGAGTCCGGCGGCGGACACCGGCATTACCCAGCCCTGGGACATCAGGTCTACCTCGCTCCAGGGCCGGCGGCGGACACCAGGTCTGCCTCGCTTCGGGAAAACATGTCTACCTCGCACTTAGTCTTATTGCAGCAAACACCGGGTCTACTAGGCTCTGGGGCCGGCGGCATGCCAGGGTGGGCGCCGTCGAGTCGGCCGGTCGCGGGGACAACGGGTCTGCCTCGCTCCGGGTAGGGCGGCGGACACCAGGTCTACCCGGATCCGGGACAACAGTTCTACATCGCTCCGGGGCCGGCGGCGGACACCAGGTCTACCTCGCTCCAGGAAAACAGGTCTACCTCGCACTTAGTCTTATTGCAGAGGACACCGGGTCGACCCGGCTCTGGGTCCACGGGCTCGCCAGAGTGGGCACCACCGAGTCGGCCGGTCGCGGCAATCACGGGTCTGCCTCGCTACAGGGAGGGTGGCGGACACCGGGTCGACCCGGCTCCGGGGCCGGCAGGCTGCCGGGAACGGCGCCGCTGAGTCGAGGTGGCCGGTCGCGGGGGCAACGGGTCTGCCTCGCTCCGACGAGTGCGGCGGATACCGGGTCGACCCGGCTCCAGGGCAGGCGTGCCGCCGGGGAGGGCGCCGCAGAGTCGGCTGGTCGCGAGGGCAACAGGTCTACCTCGCTCGGAGGCCGGCGGCGCACACCAGATTTACCCGGCTCCGGGACAACAGGTATACCTCGCTCCGGGCCAATAGGTCTACCTCGCGCTTACGCTTATTACGGCAAACATCGGGTCTACCAGGCTCAGGGGCCAACGGCATCTCAGGGTGGGCGCCGCCGAGTCGCCTGGTTGCGGGGACAACCGGTCTGCCTCGATCCGGGGAGGGAGGCGGACACCGGGTCAACCTGGCTCCAGAGTCGGTGGGCCGTCGCGGAGGGCGCCGCCGAGTCGAGGCGGCCGGTCGCAAGGGCAACGGGTCTGCCTCGCTCCGAGGAGTGCGGCAGACACCGGGTATACCCGGCTTTGGGGTCTGCGCGCCGCCCGGCAGTGCGCACCCTAGGCGGCCTGTCGCGGGGGCAACAGGTCGACCTTGCTCTGGGGAGGGTGGCGGACACCTGGTCGACCCGTCTCCTGGGCCAGCGTGTAGCCGCAGTGGGCGCCATGGAGTCGGCCGGTTGCCGGGGCAACAGGTCGACCTCGCACTTAGTCGTATTGCGGCAAACACCGGGTCTACCCGGGTGTGGGGTCGGCGGCATGCCAGGGTGGGCGCCGCCGAGTTGGCCGGTTGCGGGGACAACGGGTCTGCCTCGCTCCAGGGAGGGCGGCGGACACCGGGTCTACCCGGCTCCGGGGCCGGGGTGCCGCCGGCTAGAGTGCCGCCGAAGCGAGGCGGCCGCTCGCGTGGACAACGGGTCTGCCTTGCTTCGGGTAGGGCGGCGGACACCTGGTCGACCCAGCTCCAGAACCCGCAAGCTGCAGGGGAGGGCGCTGCCGAGTCGAGGCGGCTGCTTGCGAGGGCAACGGGTCTGCCTAGCTCCGGGGAAGGCGGCGGACACCAGGTCTACCTCGCTCCGGGACAACTGGTCTACCTTGCACTTGGTCTTATTGCGGCAAACACCGGGTCTACCCGTCTCCAGGGCCGGCGTGCCGCCAAGGAGAGCGCCGCCTAGGCGAGGTGGCCGGTCGCAGGGGCAACAAGTCTGCCTCGATCCAGGGAGGGCAGCAGACACCAGGCCGATTCGGATCCAGAGTCGGCGGGCCGCCGGGGAGGGCGCCCCCTAGCTGGCTGGTTGGGGGGCAACATGTCTGCCTCGCTCTGAAGAGGGCGGCGGACACCGCGTCGACCCGGCTCTGGAGCCGGCGAACCGCCGGGGAGGGCGCCGCCGAGTCGGCTGGTCGCGGGGTCAACGGGTCTGCCTCGCTCCGGGGAGGGCGGCGCACACCAGGTCAACCCGGCTCCGGGTCCAGCAGGCTGCCGGAGAGGGCTATGCCGAGTCGAGGCGGCCGGTCGCGGGGGCAACGGGTCTGCCTCGCTTCAGGGAGGGCGGCGGACACCGGGTCAACCCGGCTCCGGGGAGAGCGGGCCACCTGGGAGAGCGCCGCCGAGGCGATGCGGCCGGTCGCCGGTGCAACGGGTCTGCCTTGCTCTGGGGATGGCGGCTAACAGCAGGTCGACCCAGCTCCGAAGCCGGCGGGCTGCTGGGGAGGGTGCCGTGGAGTCGGCTGTTCGCGGGGGCAACAAGTCTACCTCACTCCGAGGCCGGCGGTGGACACCAGCCCTACCCGGCTCCGAGACAACAGGTCTACCTCGCTCCGGCTCCGGCGGCGAACACCAGGTCTCCCTCGCTCCGGTACAACAGGTCTACCTCGCACTTAGTCGTATTGCGGCAAACACCAAGTCTACCCGTCTCCGGGGCCGGGGTGCCACCGGGGAAAGCGCTGCCGAGGCAAGGTGGCCGGTCGCGGGGGCAACAAATCTGCCTCGCTCCGGGGAGGGCGGCGGACACCGGGTCGACACGGCTCCGGGGCCGGCGGGCTGCCGGGGAGGGCGCGGCCAAGTCATGGCAGCCAGTCGTGGGGGCAATGAATCTGCCTCGCTCCGGGGAGCGTGGCGGACACTGGGTCGACTTGGCTCCGGGGCCGGCGGGCCACCGGGGAGGGCGCTGCCTAGTCGAGGCGTCTGGTCGCGAACGCATCGGGTCTGCCTACCTCCTAGGATGGCGGCAGACACCAAGTCTAACCGTCTCCGGGGCCGGCGTGCCACCGGGGAAAGCGCCGCCGAGGCGAGGCGGACAGTAGCAAGGGCAACGAATCTGCCTCGCTCTGGGGAGCATGGCGGACACCGGGTCGACTCGGCTCCGGGGCCGGCGGGCAGCCGAGGAGGGCGCCTCCGAGTCGAGGCGACCGGTCGCTGAAGCAACAGGTCTGCCTCGCTGCAAGGAGGGCGGCGGACACAGGGTCGACCCGGATCTGGGGCCGGCGTGCCGCTGGGGAGGGCGCCGCGCAGTCGGCCAGTCGCGGGGGCAACAGGTCTACCTCGCTCCGAGGCCGGCGGAGGACACCAGCTTTACCCGGCTCCGGGACAACAGGTCTACCTTGCTCCAGGGCCGGTGGCACACACCAGGTCTACCTCACGCCGGGACAACAGGTCTACCTCACACTTAGTCTTATTGTGGCAAACACCGGGTCTACCTGCTTCTGGCGCCAACGGCATGCCAAGGTGGGCGCTGCCGAGTCGCTTGGTCGCAGCGACAACGGGTCTTCCTCGATCCAGGGATGGCAGCGGACACCGGGTCGATCCGGCTCCAGAGTCGGCGGGCCGCCGGAGAGGGCGCCCCCTAGGTGGTCGGTCAGGGGGGAAACGGGTCTGCCTCGCTCCGGGGAGGGCGGCAGACAACAGGTCTACCCGGCTCTGGAGCCGGCGCACGGCCAGGGAGGGCGCCGCTGAGTAGGCCGGTCGCAGGTTCAACGGGTCTGCCTCGCTCCGGGGAGGGCGGCGGACACCAGGTCTACATTGTTTAGGGGCCGGCGGGCCACTGGGGAGGGTGCCGCCGAGTCGAGGCAGCCGGTCGCGGGGGCAACGGGTCTGCCTCGGTTCTGGCAGGGCGGCGGACACCGTGTCTACCCATCTCCGAGGCCGGCGTGTCGCCGGCAAGGGCGCCGCGGAGTCGGCCTGTCGCGGGGGCAAAAGGTCTACCTCGCACCGAGGCCGTCGGCGAACACCAGCTTTACCCGGCTCCGGGACAACAGGTCTACGTTGCTCCGGGGCCGGCGGCGGACACCAGGTCTACCTCGCTCCGAGACAACAGGTCTACCTCGCACTTAGTCTTATTGCGGCAAACACCGGGTCTAGCCGGCTCTGGGGCCGGCGGCATGCCAGGGTGGGCGCCGCCGAGTCGGCCGGTCGCGGGGACAACGGGTCTGCCTCGCTCCGGGGAGGGCGGCGGAAACCGGGTCGAACGGGCTCGGGGGCCGGCAGGCCGCCTGCGAGTGCGCCGCCGAGTCGAGGCGGCTGGTTGCGGGGGCAACGGGTCTGCCTCGCTCCGGGGAATGCGGCGGACACCAGGTCTACATGGTTTAGGGGTCGGTGGGCCACCGGGGAGGGCGCCGCCGAGTCGAGGCAGCTGGTCGCGGGGGCAACGGGTCTGCCTTGCTTCGGGGAGGGCGGCGGACACCAGGTCGACACGGCTCCGAGGTTGGCGTGCCGCCAGCGAGAGCGCCGACGAGGCGAGGCGGCCGGTCGCGGGGACAACGGGTCTGCCTCGCTTCAGGGAGGGCGTCCGACACCGGGTCGACACGGCTCCGGGGCCGGCGGGCCGCCAGGGAGGGCGCCGCGGAGTCGGCCGTTCACAGGGTCAACAGGTCTACCTCGCTCCGGGGCCGGCGGCAGACACAAGGTTTACCCGGCTCCGGGACAACAGGTCTTCCTTGCTCCGGGGCCGGCGGCGGACACCAGGTCTACCTCGCTCCGGGACAACAGGTCTACCTCGCACTTAGTCTTATTGAGGAGGACACCGGGTCGACCCGGCTCTGGGGCCAGCGGCCCGCCAGGGTGGGCGCCGCCGAGTCTGGCGGTCGCGGGGACCATGGGTCTGCCTCGCTCTGGGGAGGGCGGCGGACACCGGGTCGACCTGGCTCCGGGGTCATCGGGCTGTCGCGAGGTGTGCTGCTGAGTCGAGGCGGCCGGTCGCAGGGGCAACGGGTCTGCCTCGCTCCGAGGCGGACACCGTGTCTACCCAGCTTTGGGGTCGGCAGGCCGCCGGAGATGGCGCAGCCTAGGCAGCCTGTCGCGAGGGCAACGAGTCAACCTCGCTCTTGGAAGGGCTGCGGACACCGGGTCGACCCGGTTCCGCGGCCGGCGTGCCGCTGGGGAGGGCGCCGCGCAGTCGGCCAGTCGCGGGGGCAACAGGTCTACCTCGCTCCGAGGCCGGCGGAGGACACCAGCTTTACCCGGCTCCGAGACAACAGGTCTACCTTGCTCCAGGGCCGGTGGCACACACCAGGTCTACCTCACGCCGGGACAACAGGTCTACCTCACACTTAGTCTTATTGTGGCAAACACCGGGTCTACTTGCTTCTGGCGCCTACGGCATGCCAAGGTGGGCGCTGCCGAGTCGCTTGGTCGCAGCGACAACGGGTCTTCCTCGATCCAGGGATGGCAGCGGACACCGGGTCGATCCGGCTCCAGAGTCGGCGGGCCGCTGGAGAGGGCGCCCCCTAGGTGGTCGGTCAGGGGGGAAACGGGTCTGCCTCGCTCCGGGGAGTGTGGCAGACAACAGGTCTACCCGGCTCTGGAGCCGGCGCACGGCCAGGGAGGGCGCCGCTGAGTAGGCCGGTCGCAGGTTCAACGGGTCTGCCGCGCTCCGGGGAGGGCGGCGGACACCAGGTCTACATTGTTTAGGGGCCGGCGGGCCACTGGGGAGGGTGCCGCCGAGTCGAGGCAGCCGGTCACGGGGGCAACGGGTCTGCCTCGGTTCTGGCAGGGCGGCGGACACCGTGTCTACCCATCTCCGAGGCCGGCGTGTCGCCGGCAAGGGCGCCGCGGAGTCGGCCTGTCGCGGGGGCAAAAGGTCTACCTCGCACCGAGGCCGTCGGCGAACACCAGCTTTACCCGGCTCCGGGACAACAGGTCTACGTTGCTCCGGGGCCGGCGGCGGACACCAGGTCTACCTCGCTCTGAGACAACAGGTCTACCTCGCACTTAGTCTTATTGCGGCAAACACCGGGTCTAGCCGGCTCTGGGGCCGGCGGCATGCCAGGGTGGGCGCCGCCGAGTCGGCCGGTCGTGGGGACAACGGGTCTGCCTCGCTCCGGGGAGGGCGGCGGAAACCGGGTCGAACGGGCTCGGGGGCCGGCAGGCCGCCTGCGAGTGCGCCGCCGAGTCGAGGCGGCTGGTTGCAGGGGCAACGGGTCTGCCTTGCTCCGGGGAATGCGGCGGACACCAGGTCTACATGGTTTAGGGGTCGGTGGGCCACCGGGGAGGGCGCCGCCTAGTCGAGGCAGCTGGTCGCGGGGGCAACGGGTCTGCCTTGCTTCGGGGAGGGCGGCGGACACCAGGTCGACACGGCTCCGAGGTTGGCGTGCCGCCAGCGAGAGCGCCGACGAGGCGAGGCGGCCGGTCGCGGGGACAACGGGTCTGCCTCGCTTCAGGGAGGGCGTCCGACACCGGGTCGACACGGCTCCGGGGCCGGCGGGCCGCCAGGGAGGGCGCCGCGGAGTCAGCCGTTCACAGGGTCAACAGGTCTACCTCGCTCCGGGGCCGGCGGCAGACACAAGGTTTACCCGGCTCCGGGACAACAGGTCTTCCTTGCTCCGGGGCCGGCGGCGGACACCAGGTCTACCTCGCTCCGGGACAACAGGTCTACCTCGCACTTAGTCTTATTGAGGAGGACACCGGGTCGACCCGGCTCTGGGGCCAGCGACCCGCCAGGGTGGGCGCCGCCGAGTCTGGCGGTCGCGGGGACCATGGGTCTGCCTCGCTCTGGGGAGGGCGGCGGACACCGGGTCGACCTGGCTCCGGGGTCATCGGGCTGTCGCGAGGTGTGCTGCCGAGTCGAGGCGGCCGGTCGCAGGGGCAACGGGTCTGCCTCGCACCTGGGAGAGCGGCGGCCACCTAGTCTACCTGGTTTAGAGGCCAGCGGGCCGCAAGGGAGGGCGCCGCCGAGTTGAGGCGGTCGGTCGCGGGGGCAACAGGTCTACCTCACTCCGAGGCCGTCGGCAACACCAGCTCGACCCGGCTCTGCGACCACAGGTCTACCTCGCTCCGGGGCTGGCGGACGACACCAGGTCTGCCTCGCTCCAGGAAAACAGATTAACCTCCCACTTAGTCTTATTGTGGAGGGTGGCGGACACCGGGTCGACCCGGCTCCGGGGTCAGCGGGCCGTCGCGGAGAGCACCGCCGAGTCGAGTCGACCGGTCGCAGGGGCAACGGGTCTGCCTCGCTCCGAGGAGTGCGGCAGACACCAGGTCTACCCGGCTTTGGGGTCGGCGGGCCGCCGGAGAAGGCACATCCTAGACGACCTGTTGCGGGCCAACGGGTCTACCTCTCTCTGGGGAAGGCGGCAGACACCGGGTCGACTCCTCTTCGGGGTCGGCGTGTAGCCGGGGAGGGCGCCGTGGAGTCGGCCGGTCGCGGGGGCAACAGGTCTACCTCACTCCGAGGCCGGTGACGGACACCAGCTCTACACGGTTCCTGGACAACTGGTCTACCTCGCTCCGGGGCCGGCGGCGGATACCAGGTCTACCTCGCTCCGGGACAACAGGTCTAGCTCGCTCTTATTGCGTCGGACACTGGGTCTACCCACCTCTGGGGCTGGCGACATGCCAGTGGGGGAACCGCCAAGTCGCCCGGTCGCGGGGACAAAGGGTCTGCCTTGCTCCGAAGCCGGCCACCACCTGGTCGACCCGGCTCCAGGTCCGGAGGGCCGCCGGGGAGGGCGCCGCCGAGTCGAGTCGGCCAGTCGCGAAAGCAACAGGTCTGCCTCGCTCCTGGGATGGTGGCAGACACAGTGTCTACCCGTCTCCGGGGCTGTTGTGCCGCCGGGAAGAGCGCCGCCCAGGCGAGGCAGCAGGTCGCGGGGACAACGAATCTGCCTCGCTCCGGGGAGCGTGGCGGACACCGGGTCGACCCAGCTCCAAGGCCGGCGGGCTGCCGAGGAGGGCACCTCTGAGTCGAGGCGACCGGTCACGGGTGCAACGGGTCTGCCTCGCTCCGGGGACGGCGTGGTGTCGGGGACGGCGCCGTAGAGTCGGCTGGTGGCTGGGAACAATGGGTCTGCCTCGATCCGGGGAGAGGCGGATTCCAGCTTAACCCGGCTCCGGGACAACAGGTCTACCTCGCTCCGAGGCCGGCGGTGCACACCTGGTCTACCTCGCTCCGGGACAACAGGTCTACCTCGCATTTAGTCTTATTGCGGCAAACACTGATTCTACCCGGCTCAGGGGCCAATGGTATGCCAGGGTGGGCACCGCCGAGTCGCCTGGTCGCGGGGACAATGAGTCTGACTCGATCCAGGGAGGGCGGCGGACACCGGGTCGATCCGGCTCCAGAGTCGGCGGGACGCCTGTTAGTGCGCCCCCTAGGCGACCGGTCGCGGTGGCAACGGGTCTGCCTCGCTCCTGGGATGGCGGCAGACACAGTGTCTACCTGTCTCCGGGGCTGTTGTGCCGCCGGGAAGAGCGCCGCCCAGGCGAGGCGGCAGGTCGCGGGGACAACGAATCGGCCTCGCTCCGGGGAGTGTGGCGGACACCGGGTCGACCAGGTTCCGGGCCGGCGGGCTTCCCGGGAGGGCGCCGCCGAGTCTAGGCTACCCGGCGCGGAGACAACGGGTCTGCCTCACTCTGGGGAGAGCGGCGGACACCGGTTCTACCCAGCTCTGGAGCCGGCGGGCCGCTGGGGAGGGCGCCGCCGAGTCCAGGCGGCCGGTCGCGAAAGCAACGGGTCTGCCTCGCTCCTGGGATGGCGGCAGACACCGGGTCTACCCGTCTCCGTGGCCGTCGGGCCGCCAGGGAGAGCGCTGCCGAGGCAAGACGGCCGGTCGCGGGGACAACGAATCTGCCTCGCTTCGGGGAGGGTGGCGGACACCGGGTCTACCCGGCTCCGGGGTCGTGGGGTTGCAAGTATGGCGGCCCCTTTGCGGCCGGTCGCGGGGCAACGGGTCTGCCTCGCTCCGGGGAGAGCGGCGGACACCGGTTCTACCCAGCTCTGGAGCCGGCGGGCCGCCGGGGAGGGCGCCGCCGAGTCGAGGCGGTCGGTCGCGAAAGCAACGGGTCTGCCTCGCTCCTGGGATGGCGGCAGACACAGTGTCTACCCGTCTCCGGGGCTGTTGTGCCGCCGGGAAGAGCGCCGCCCAGGCGAGGCGGCAGGTCCCGAGGACAACGAATCTGCCTCGCTCCGGGGAGCGTGGCGGACACCGGGTCGACCAGGTTCCGGGGCTGGCGGGCTTCCCGGGAGGGCGCCGCCGAGTCTAGGCTACCGGTCGCGGAGACAACGGGTCTGCCTCGCTCTGGGGAGGGCGGCACACACCGGGTCGACCCGGCTCCAGTCGGCTGGTCGCGGGGGCAACAGGTTTACCTCGCTCCGAGGCCGGTGGCGGATTCCAGCTTTACCCGCCTCCGGGAGAGCAGGTCTACCTCGCATTTAGTCTCATTGCGGCAAACACCATGTCTACTCGGCTCTGGGGCCGGCGGCATGCCAGGTTGGGCGCCGACGAGTCGGCCGGTCGCAGGGACAACCGGTCTGCCTCGGTCTCAAAAGGTCCGCGGCCACCTGGTCTACCCCGCTCAGGGACCGGTGTGCTGCCGGCAAGAGCGCCGCCGAGGCGAGGCGGCCGCTCACGGGGGCAACGGTTCTGCCTCGCTCCGGGGAGGGCGGCGGACACTGGGTCTACCCAGCTCTGGAGCTGGCGCACCGCCGGGGAGGGCGCCGCCGAGTCGAGGCGGTCGGTCGCGGGGGCAACAGGTCTGCCTCGCTCCAGGGAGGGCGCAGGACACCGGGTCGTCCCGGCTTCGGGACCGGTGTGCCGCTGGGGAGGGCGTCGCGAAGTCGGCCGGTCACGGGGGTAACAGGTCTACCTCGCTCCGGGACAAAAGGTCTACCATGCACTTAGTCTTATTGCGGCAAACACCGGGTGCACCCGACTCTGGGGCCAATGGCATGCCAGGGTGGGCGCCGCTGAATCGCCTGGTTGCTTAGACAACGAGTCTACCTTGCTCTGGGGAGGGCGTCAGACACCGGGTCTACCCGACTCCAGGGTCGGCGGGTTGCCAAGGAGGGCAGCCCCTAGGCGGCCGGTCGCGGGGCAACGGGTCTGTCTCGCTCCGGGGTGAGTGGCAGACACCGGGTCTACCCGTCTCAGGGGCCGGCGTGCCGTTGGGGAGAGTGCCGCCAAGGCGAGGTGGCCGGTCGCGGGGACAACGAATCTGCCTCGCTCCGGGGAGCGTGGCGGACACTTTGTCGAACCGGCTGCAAGACCGGCGGGCTGCCCGGGAGGGCGCCTCTGAGTCAAGGCGAACGGTCGCGTGTGTAGCGGGTCTGCCTTGCTCCGAGGAGGGCGGCGGAAACCGGGTCTACCTGGCTCTGGAGCCGGCGGGCCGCCGGGGAGGGCGCCGCCGAGGCAGCCGGTCGCAGGGGCAACGGGTCTGCCTCGCACCTGGGAGAGCGGCGGCCACCTAGTCTACCCGGTTTAGAGGCCAGCGGGCCGCAAGGGAGGGCGCCACCGAGTTGAGGCGGTCGGTCGCGGGGGCAACAGGTCTGCCTCGCTCCAGGGAGTGTGGCGGACACCGTGTCGACACGGCTCCGGGACCGGCGAGCCACATGGTTGGCCGGTCACGGGGGGCAACAGGTCTACCTCACTCCAAGGCCGGCGGCAACACCAGCTCGACCCGGCTCTGCGACCACAGGTCTACCTCGCTCCGGGGCTGGCGGACGACACCAGTTCTACCTCGCTCCAGGAAAACAGATTAACCTCACACTTAGTCTTATTGTGGAGGGTGGCGGACACCGGGTCGACCCGGCTCCGGGGTCAGCGGGCCGTCGCGGAGGGCACCGCCGAGTCGAGTCGACCGGTCGCAGGGGCAACGGGTCTGCCTCGCTCCGAGGAGTGCGGCAGACACCAGGTCTACCCGGCTTTGGGGTCGGCGGGCCGCCGGAGAGGGCGCACCCTAGACGACCTGTTGCGGGCCAACGGGTCTACCTCTCTCTGGGGAAGGCGGCAGACACCGGGTCGACTCCTCTTCGGGGTCGGCGTGTAGCCGGGGAGGGCGCCGTAGAGTCGAGGCGACCGGTCACGGGTGCAACGGGTCTGCCTCGCTCCGGGGACGCCGGCAAACACCGGGTCGACCCGGCTCCGGGGACGGCGTGGCGTCGGGGACGGCGCCGTAGAGTCGGCTGGTCACGGGGACAATGGGTCTGCCTCGATCCGGGGAGAGGCGGATTCCAGCTTAACCCGGCTCCGGGACAACAGGTCTACCTCGCTCCGAGGCCGGCGGGGCACACCTGGTCTACCTCGCTCCGGGACAACAGGTCTACCTCGCATTTAGTCTTATTGCGGAAAACACTGGGTCTACTCAGCTCTGGGGCCGGCGGCATGCCAGGTTGGGTGCCACCGAGTCGGCCGGTCGCATGGACAACGGGTCTGCCTTGCTCTCGGGAAGGCGGCGGCCACCTGGTCTACCCCGCTCCGGGGCTGGCGGGCTGCCGGGAGGGCGCCGCCGACGCAAGGCGGCCGCTCGCGGGGGCAACGAGTCTGCCTCACTCCGGGGAGGGCGGCGGACACTGGGTCTATCCGGCTCCGGAAGAAGAGGTCTACCTCGCTCCGGGGCCGGCAGCAAACACCAGGTCTCTTTCACTCCGGGACAACAGATCTACCTCGCTCTTAGACTTATTGCTGCGGACACCGGGTCTACCCGGTTCTGGGGCCGGCGGCATGCCATGGTGGGCGCCACCAACTCGGCCGGTCGCGGGGACAACGCGTATTCCTTGCTCTGGAATTGGCGGCTACCGGGTCGACCCAACTCCGGGTCCTGCGTGCCGCTGTGGAGGGCGCCGCCGAGTCGGCCGGTCGCAGGGGCAACGGGTCTGCCACGCTCCCGGGAGGGCGGCAGACACCGGGTCTACCCGACTCCAGGGCCGGCAGGCCTCCAGGGAGGGCGCCACCGAGTCGGCCGGTCGGTCGTGGGGGCAAGGTTTCTGCCTCGCTCTGGGGAGGATGCCGGACATCTGGTCTACCCAGATCCGGGGTCGACAGACGGGCTGCCAGGGAGGGCGCCGCCGAGTCGAGGTGGTCGGTCGTGGGGGCAACGTTTCTGCCTTGCTCCGGGGAGGGCGGCAGACACCGGGTCGACCCAGCTCCGAGGTCAGCGTGCCGCCGGAGAGGGCGCCGCGGAGTCGGCCGGTCACGGGAACAACAGGTCTATCTCACTCCGAGGCCAGCGTTGCACACCAGGTCTACCTCGCTCCGGGAAAACAGGTCTACCTCGCACTTAGTCTTATTGCGGCAAACACTGATTCTACCCGGCTCAGGGGCCAATGGTATGCCAGGGTGGGCACCGCCGAGTCGCCTGGTCGTGGGGACAATGAGTCTGACTCGATCCAGGGAGGGCGGCGGACACCGGGTCGATCCGGCTCCAGAGTCGGCGGGACGCCTGTTAGCGCGCCCCCTAGGCGACCGGTCGCGGTGGCAACGGGTCTGCCTCGCTCCTGGGTTGGCGGCAGACACAGTGTCTACCCGTCTCCGGGGCTGTTGTGCCGCCGGGAAGAGCGCCGCCCAGGCGAGGCGGCAGGTCGCGAGGACAACGAATCGGCCTCGCTCCGGGGAGTGTGGCGGACACCGGGTCGACCAGGTTCCGGGCCGGCGGGCTTCCCGGGAGGGCGCCGCCGAGTCTAGGCTACCCGGCGCGGAGACAACGGGTCTGCCTCGCTCTGGGGAGAGCGGCGGACACCGGTTCTACCCAGCTCTGGAGCCGGCGGGCCGCTGGGGAGGGCGCCGCCGAGTCCAGGCGGCCGGTCGCGAAAGAAACGGGTCTGCCTCGCTCCTGGGATGGCAGCAGACACCGGGTCTACCCGTCTCCGTGGCCGTCGGGCCGCCAGGGAGAGCGCTGCCGAGGCAAGACGGCCGGTCGCGGGGACAACGAATCTGCCTCGCTTCGGGGAGGGTGGCGGACACCGGGTCGACCCGGTTCCGGGGCCGGCGGGCTTCCTGGGAGGGCGCCGCCGAGTCGAGGCTACCGGTCGCGAAAGCAACAGGTCTGCCTCTCTCCTGGGATGGCGGCAGACACAGTGTCTACCTGTCTCCGGGGCCGTTGTGCCGCCGGGAAGAGCGCCGCCCACGTGAGGCGGCCGGTCGCGGGGACAACGAATCTGCCTCGCTCCGGGGAGCGTGGCGGACACCAGGTCCACCCGGCTCCAAGGCCGGCGGGCTGCCGAGGAGGGCGCCTCCGAGTCGAGGCGACCGGTCGCGGGTGCAACGGGTCTGCCTCGCTCCAGGGAGGGCGTCGGACACCGGGTCAACTCGGCCCCGGGGCCAGCGTGGTGCCAGGGAGGATGCCGCGGAGCCTGCTGGTCGCGGATCAACAGGTCTACCTCGCTCCAAGGCCGGCGGCGGATTCCAGCTTTACCCACCTCTGGGACAACAGGTCTACCTCGCATTTAGTCTTATTGCGACAAACACCATGTCTACTCGGCTCTGGGGCCGGCGGCACGCCAGGTTGGGCGCCGACAAGTCGGCCGGTCGCGGAGACAACGGGTCTGCCTCGCTCTCAAAAGGGCGGTGGCCACCTGGTCTACCCCGCTCAGAAGCCGGTGTGCTGCCGGCAAGAGCGCCGAGGAGGCGAGGCGGCCGCTCGCGGGGGCAACGGTTCTGCCTCGCTCCGGGGAGGGCAGCGGACACTAGGTCTACCCAGCTCTGGAGCTGGCACACCGCTGGGGAGGGCGCCGCCGAGACGGCTGGTCGCAGGGGCAACAGGTCTGCCTCGCTCCCGGGAGAGCGGCGGCCACCTAGTCTACCCGGTTTAGAGGCCAGTGGGCCGCAAGGGAGGGCGCCGCCGAGTCGAGGCGATCGGTCGCGGGGGCAACAGGTCTGCCTCGCTCCAGGGAGTGTGGCGGACACCAGGTCGACCCAGCTCTGGGGCTGGCGGGCTGCAGGGGAGGGCGCCGCCGAGTCGAGGCGGCTGGTCGCGGGGGCAACAGGTCTGTCTCGCTCCGGGGAAGGCGGCGGACACCGTGTCGACACTGCTCCGGGACCGGCGAGCCACATGGTTGTCCGGTCGCGGGGGCAACTGGTCTACCTCACTCCGAGACTGGCGGCGGACACCAGCTCGACCCGGCTCCGCGACCACAGGTCTACCTCGCTCCGGGGCTGGCGAACGACACCAGGTCTACCTCGCTCCAGGAAAACAGATTAACCTCACACTTAGTCTTATTGTGGAGGATACCGGGTTGACCCGGCTCTGGGGCCGGCGGCCCGCCAGTGTGGGCGCCGCCGAGTCTGCCGGTCGTGGGGAACACGGATCTGTCTCGTTCGGGGGAGGGTGGCGGACACCGGGTCGACCCGGGTCTGGGGTCAGCGGGCCATTGCAGAGGGCGCCGCCGAGTCGAGTCAACCGGTCGCAGGGGCAATGGGTCTGCCTCGCTCCGAGGAGTGCGGCAGACACCAGGTCTACCCTACTTTGGGGTCGGCGGGCCGCCGGAGAGGGCGCACCCTAGGCGACCTGTCGCGGGGGCAACGGGTCTACCTCTCTCTGGGGAAGGCGGCAGACACCGGGTCGACTCCTCTTCGGGTCGGCGTGTAGCCGGGGAGGGCGCCGTGGAGTCGGCCGGTCGCGGGGGCAACAGGTCTACCTCACTCCGAGGCCGGAGACGGACACCAGCTCTACCCGGTTCCGGGACAACGGGTCTACCTCACTCCAGGGCCGGTGGCGGATACCAGGTCTACCTCGCTCCGGGACAACAGGTCTAGCTTGCTCTTATTGTGTCGGACACTGGGTCTACCCACCTCTGGGGCTGGCGACATGCCAGTGGGGGCGCCGCCGAGTCGCCCGGTCGCGGGGACAAAGGGTCCGCCTTGCTCCGAAGCCGGCCACCACCTGGTCGACCCGGCTCCAGGTCCGGAGGGCCGCCGGGGAGGGCGCCGCCGAGTCGAGTCGGCCGGTCGCGAAAGCAACAGGTCTGCCTCGCTCCTGGGATGGTGGCAGACATCGTGTCTACCCATCTCCGAGGCCGGTGTGCCGCCGGGAGGAGCGCCGCCCAGGCGACGCGGCCGGTCGCGGGGGACAACGAATCTGCCTCGCTCCGGGGAGCGTGGCGGACACTGGGTCGACCCAGCTCCGGGGCTGGCGGGCTGCCGAGGAGGGTGCCTCCGAGTCGAGGCGACCGGTCACGGGTGCAACGGGTCTGCCTCGCTCCGGGGACGGCGGCAAACACCGGGTCGACCCAGCTCCGGGGACGGCGTGGTGTCGGGGACGGCGCCGTAGAGTCGGCTGGTCGCGGGGACAACGGGTCTGCCTCGATCCGGGGAGGGCGGCGGATTCCAGCTTAACCCGGCTCCGGGACAACAGATCTATCTCTCTCCGAGGCCGGCGGTGCGCACCTGGTCTACCTCGCTCCGGGACAACAGGTCTATCTCCCATTTAGTCTTATTGCGGCAAACACCGGGTCTACTCAGCTCTGGGGTAGGCGGCATGCCAGGTTGGGTGCCACCGAGTCGGCCGGTCGCATGGACAACGGGTCTGCCTCGCTCTCGGGAGGGCAGCGGCCACCTGGTCTACCCCGCTCCGGGGCTGGCAGGCTGCCGGGGAGGGCACCGCCGACGCGACCGCGGCCGGTCGCATGGACAACGGGTCTGCCTCACTCCGGGGAGGGCGGCGTACACTGGGTCTATCCGGCGCCACCAACTCGGCCGGTCGCGGGGACAACGCGTATTCCTTGCTCTGGAATTGGCGGCCACCGGGTCGACCCAACTCCGGGTCCTGAGGGTTGCTGGGAAGGGCGCCGCCGAGTCGGCCGGTCGCAGGGGCAACGGGTTTGCCTCGATCCGGGGCCAGCAGCAGACACCAGATCTACTCGGCTCCGGAACAACAGGTCTACCTCGCTCCGGGGTCGGTGGCGGACATCAGGTCTACCCGGCTCCGGGACAATAGGTGTACCTCGCTCTTGGGAGCGCAACAGACACCGGGTCGACCCGGCTCCGGGGCTGGCGTGCTGCTGGAGAGGGCTTCGCCGAGTCGATGCAGCTGTTCGCCGAGGCAAGGAGTCTGCCTCGCTCAGGGGAGAGCGGCAGAAGTCGGGTCTACCCAGCTCCGGAACAACAGGTCTACCTCGCTCCCGGGCCGGCGGCGGACATCAGGTCTACCAGGGTCCGGGACAACAGGTCTACCTCGCTCCGAGGGAGGGCAGCCTACACCGGGTCGACCCGGCTGCGGGGCGAAGGTGCCGCCGGGGAGGGCGTCGCCGAGTCGAGGAGGTATGTCGCGGGGGCAACGGGTCTGCTTCGCTACATGGAAGGCGGCGGACACCGGGTCGACCCGTATCCTAGGTCGCCGGGCCGCCAGGGAGGGCACCGCCGAGTCGGCCGGTCGCAAGGGCAACGGGTCTACAGCGCTCCGGGGCCAGCGGTAGACACTGGGTCTACGCGGCTCCTGAATAACAGGTCTACCTCGCTCCGGGGCTGGCAGCGGACATCAGGTCTACCCGGCTCCGGGACAACAGGTCTACCTCGCTCTGGGAAAGGCGGCGGACACCGGGTCGACCCAGCTCCGGAGCGGGGGCGCAGCCCAGGCGGGCGCCAGGAAATTGAGGAGGTATGTCGCAGGGGGCAACGGGTCTGCCTCACTCAGGGCAATGCGGCGAACACCGGGTTGACCCGGCTTTGAGGCCGGCGGGCCGACGGGGAGGGCGCCGCCGAGTCGGCCGGTCGCGGGGGCAACAGGTCTACCTCGCTCCCGTGTCGGCGGCGGACATCAGGTCGACCCGGCTCTGGGAGAAAAGTCTACCTCTCTCCGGGGAGGGCGGTGGACACCGGGTCGACTCGGCTCCACAACCGGCGTGCCGCCGGGGAGGGCGCCGCCGAGTCGGCGGGTTGCAAGGGCAACGGGTCTACCGCGCTCCGCGGCCGGCGGCAGACACCAGGTCAACCCGGCTCCGGAATAACAGGTCTACCTCGCTCCGGGGCTGGCAGCGAACATCAGGTCTACCCGGCTCCGGGACAACAGGTCTACCTTGCTCCGGGAAAGGCGGCGGACACCGGGTCGACCCGGCTCCGAGGCAGGCGTGCCGCCGGGGAGGGCGCCGCCTAGTCGAGGCGGCCGGTCGCGGGTGAGTCGGGTCTACCTCACTTCGGGTCCGGCGGCCGACACCGGGTCTACCCTGATCCGGAACACCACGTCTACCTCGCTCCGGGGCCGGCAGTGGACATCAGGTGTGCCCGGCTCCAAGACAAGAGGTCTACTTCGCTCCTGGGAGGGCGGCGGGCACCGGGTCGACCCGGCACCTAGGCCGGCGGGTCCCCGGGGAGGGCGCCGCAGAGTCGAGTCTGCCGATCGCAAGGGCAACGGGTCTACCACGCTCAGGGTCCGGTGGCGGACACTGAGTCTACCCGAATCCGGAACACCAGGTCTACCTCGCTCCGGGACCGGCAGCGAACCTCAGGTCTACCCGGCTCCGGGACAACAGGTCTACCTCGCTCCGGGGAAAGGGGCGGACACCAGGTCGACCCAGCTCCTAGGCCGGCGTGCCGCCAGGGATGGCGCCGCCAAGTCGAGGCGGCCTGTGGTGGGGGCGAGGGGTCTGCTTCGCTACGGGAAGGGCGGCGGACTCCAAGTCAACCTGACTCTGGGGCCGGCGTGCTGCCAGGGAGGGCGCTGCACAGTCGAGGCGGCCAGTCGCGGGGGCGACGGGTCTGCCTCGCTACGGGGAGGGCGGCGGACACCGGGTCTGCTCGGCTCCGGAACATCAGATCTACCTCGCTCCGGGGCCGGCGGCGGACATCAGGTCTACCCGGCTCCGGGACAACAGGTCTACCTCGCTCTGAGGGAAGGCGGCGGACACCGGGTCGACCCATATCCTACGCCGGAGTCGCCCAATCGCAAGGGCAACGGGTCTGCCTCCTTCCGGGCAGGGGGGCAAACACCGGGAAGACCCGGCTTTTAGGCCAGAGGGCCGTCGGGTAGGGCGTCGCCGAGTCGGCTGGTCGCAAGGGCAACAGGTCTACCTCGGTTTGGGACCAGCGGCTGACACCAGGTCTACCCAACTCCGGAACAACGGGTCTACCTCACTGCGGGGAGCGCGGCGGACACTGGGTCGACCTGGCTCCGGGGCCGGCGTGCCGCCAGAGAGGGCGCCGTTGAGTCGAGGCGCCCGGTCGCGGAAGCAACGGGTCTGCCTCGCTCCCAGCAGGGCGCCGGACACCGGGTCGGCCCGGCTCCTAGGCCGGCAGGTCGCTAGGGAGGGCGGCGCCGAGTCGAGGCGGCCATTCGCAAGGGGCAATGCATCTGCCTCACTCCGGGAATGGCAGCGGACACCGGGACGACCCAGCTTCGGGGCCGGCGGGCCGCCGGGGAGGGCACCGCCGAGTCGGCCGGTCGCGGGGGCAGCGGGTCTACCTCGCTCCGGGGCCAGCGGAGGACACCAGGTCTACCCGGCTCCGAAACAACAGGTCTACCTCGCTCCGGGGCCGGCGGCGGACATCAGGTCTACCCGGCTTCCGGACAACAGGTGTACCTCGCTCTTGGGAGGGCAACAGACACCGGGTCGACCCGGCTCCGGGGCTGGCGTGCCGCCGGAGAGGGCGCCGTCAAGTCGAGGCAGCTGGTCGCCTAGGCAAGGAGTCTGCCTCGGCTCAGGAATGGGCGGCGGACATCAGGTCGACCCGGATCCTAGGCCGGCGGGCCGCCGCAAAGCGCGTCGCCGAGTGGGCCGGTCGCAGGGGCAGCGGGTCTACCTCGCTCTGGGGTCATCGGCAGACACCGGGTCTGCCCGGCTCCGGAACATCAGATCTACCTCTCTCCGGGGCCGGCGGCGGACATCAGGTCTACCCGGCTCCGGGACAACAGGTCTACCTCGCTCCGAGAGAAGGCGGCGGACACCAGGTCGACCAGTATCCTAGGCCGGAGTCGTCCAATCGCAAGGGTAACGGGTCTGCCTCCTTCCGGGCAGGGGGGCAAACACCGGGAAGACCCGGCTTTGGGGCCAGCGTACCGCCGGGGTGGGCGCCGCCGAGTCAAGGCAGTCCGTCGCGGGGGCGACGGGTCTGCCTCGCTTCGGGGTAGGCGGCGGACATCAGGTCTACCAGGCTCTGGGAGAAAAGGTCTACCTCTCTCCGTGGAGGGCGGTGGACACCAAGTCGACCCGGCTCCGGGGCCAGGGTATCGCCAAAGAGGACGCCGTCGAGTCGAGGCGGCCGGTCGCACGGGCAACGGGGTTTACCTCGCTCCGGGGCCGGCGGCGGACACCAGGTCTACCCAACTCCGGAACAAGAGGTCTACCTCGCCCCGGGGGCGGCGGTGGACATCAGGTCTACCTGGCTCCAAGACAAAAGGTCTACCTTGCTCCGGGGAGGGCAAAGGACACGGGGTCGACCCAGATCCTAGGCCAGCGGGTCGCTGGGGAGGGCGGCGCCGAGTCGAGGCGGCCGGACGCAAGGGCAACGAGTCTACCTCGCTCCGGGGCCGGCGGAGGGCACCGGGTCTACCCGGCTCCAGGACAACAGGTTTAATTCCCTCCGGGGCTGGCGGCGGAAATCAGTCTACCCGGCTCCGGGACAACAAGTCTACCTCTCTCCGGGGAAAGCGGCGGACACCGGGTCGACCCAGATCCTGGGCCGGCGTGCCGCCGAGTAGGGCGCTGGCGAGTCGAGGCAGCCGGTAGCGGGGGCAACGGGTCTGCTTTGGTATGGGGAGGGCGACGGACACCGGGTCGACCTAACTCCGTGGCCGACGTGCCGCCAGTGAGGGCGCCGCCAAGTTAAGGCAGCCGGTCATGGAGGCGACGGTTCTGCCTCGCTATGGGGAGGGTGGCGGAAACCGGGTCGACCAGGCTCTGTCGCGGGCGTGCCTCCGGGGAGGGCGCCGCCGAGTCGAAGCGGGCGGTCGCAAAAGCAACGGGTCTGCCTCGCTCCGGGGCTGGCGGCGGACACCGGGTCTACCGGCTCCAGGACAACATGTTTACCTCCCTCCGGGGCCGACGACGGACATCAGGTGTACCCGGCTTCAGGACAGCAAGTCTACCTCTCTCCGGCAAAAGGGGCAGACACTAGGTCGACCCGGCTCCTGGGCCAAGGTGCCGCCAGGGAGGGCGGCCAGTCGCAAAGGGCAACTGGTCTGCCTCGCTCCGGGAATGGCGGCGGACACTGGTTCGACCCGGCTACGAGACCGGCGAGCCGCCGGGGAGGGCACCGCTGAGTCGGCCGGTCGCGGCGGGCAATGGGTCTACCTTGCTCTTGGGAGGGCAACAGACACCGGGTCGACCCGGCTCCAGGGCTGACGTGCCGCCAGAGAGGGCGCCGCCGAGTCGAGGCAGCTGGTCGCCGAGGCAAGGAGTCTGCCTTGCTCAGGGGAGGGTGGCGGACACCGGGTCGACCCGGCTCCGGGACAACAGGTGACGCCGGTGAGTTGAGGCAGCCGGTCGCCAAGGCGACAGGTCTGCTTTGCTGCAGGGAAGGCGGCGGACACTGGGTCGACACGGCTCTGGGACAACAGGTCTACCTCGCTCCGTAGAAGGCGGCAGACAACGGGTCGACCCGTATCCTAGGCCGGTGGGCCGCCCGGGAGGGCGCCGCCGAGTCGAGGCGGATGGTCACAGAGGGCGAAAGGACTGCCTCGCTCCGGGAAGGGCGGCGGACACCGGGTCCTAGCAATTCCGGGGCGGGTGTGCCGCCAAGGTGGGCGCCGCCAAATCGAGGATGTCAGTCGCAGGGGCAACGGGTCTACATTGCTGCGGGTCCAGCGGCGGACACCAGGTCTACCCGGCTCCGGAACAACAGCTCTACCTTGGTCCAGGGCCGGCGGCAGACATCAGGTCTACCCTGCTCCAAGACAACAGGTCTACCTCGCTCCGGGGCAGGCGGCACACATTAGGTGGACCCGGCTCCGGGGCAACAGGTCTACCTCTCTCCGGGGAGGGCGGCGGAAACCGCGTCGAAACGGCTCCTGGGCCAGGGTGCCGGCAAAGAGGGCGTCGCCGAGTCGAGGAGGCCAGTTGCGAGGGCAACGGGTCTGCCTTGCTCCGGGGAGGGCGACGGACACGGGGTCGACCCGGCTCCGAGGCCTGCGTGCCGCCGGGGAGGGCGCCGCCGAGTCGAGGCCGCCGGTCGTGGGGGTAACGGGTGTGCCTTGCTCCGGGCAGGGCGGCGGACAACAAGTCGACCCGGCTCCTAGGCCGGCGTGACAACAGGGAGGGCGCCACCGAGTGGGACGGTTGCAAGGGCAACGGGTCTACCACGCTTCGAGGCTCGCGGCGGACACCAGGTCTACCCGGCTCCGAGTCAAAAGGTCTACCTCGCTCCGGTGACGACGGTGGACACCGGGTGGACCCGGCTCCAGGGCAGGCGTGCCGCCAGGGAGGGCGCCGCCAAGTTGAGGCAGCCGGTCGCGGGGGCAACGGGCTTAACTCGCTCCGGGGCCGGCGGTGGACATCAGGTCTACCCGGCTCCGGGACAACGGGTCTCCCCTGCTCAAGGGGAGAGTGGCAGACACCGGGTCGACCCGGCTACAAGGCCACGGTGCCGCGGGAGTGGACGCCGCCGAGTCGAGGCGGCCGGTCGCGGGTGCAACCTGTCTGCCTCGCCCCGGGGAGGACGGTGGACACCAGGTCAACCCAACTCTGGGGCCGGCGTGCTGCCGGGGATGGCGCTGCCGAGTCGATGGGGCTGGTCGCGGGGGCAAGGGGTCTGCCTCCCTCCGGGTAGGGCGGTGGACACCGGGTCCACACGACTCCGGGGCCGGCGTGTCGCCGTGGATGGCGCCGCCGAGTCAAGGCAGTCGGACGCAAGGGGCAAGGTGTCTGCCTCGATACAGGGAGGGTGGCTGACACCGGGTCGATCTGACACCAGGGCCGGTGTGCTGCCGTAAAAGGCGACGCCGACTCGAGGCGGCTGGTCGCGTGGGGCGACAGGTCTGACTCGCTACGGGGAGGGCGGCGGACACCGGGTAGACCCACCTCCGTGGCCGGCGTGCCGCCGGGGAGGGCGCCGCCGAGTCGAGACGGCCGGTCACGGGGGCAACGGGTCTACCTCGCTCCGGGGAGGGTAGCGGACATTGTGTGGACCCAACTGCAGGGCCGGTGTGTCGCCTGGGAGGGCGCCGCCAAGTCAAGGCGGCCAGTCTCGGGTGCAACGGGTTTACCTCGCTCCGGGGCTGGCGGCGGACATCAGGTCTACCCTGCTCCAGGACAACGGGTCTGCCTCGCTCCGCGGAGGGCGGCGGATATCGGGTCGAACCGGCTCCGAGACCAGGGTGCCGCTTAGACGACGCCGCCGAGTCAAGGCGGCCGGTCGCGGGTGCAAATGGTCTGCCTCGCTCTGGGGAGGGAGGCGGACAAAGGGTCAAACCGGTTCCGGAACCGGCGTGTCGCCGGGGATGACGCCGCCAAGTCGAGGCGGCCAGTCGTGGGGGGCAATTTGTCTGCTTCGCTCCGGGGCCAGCAGCGGACATCAGGTCTACCCGGCTCTGGGACAAAAGTTCTACCTCGCTCCGGGGCCGGCGGCGGACATCAGGTTTATCCGGCTCCGGGACAACAGGTCTACCTCTCTCCAAGGAGGGCGGTGGACACCGAATCGACCCGGCTACGAGGCCAGGGTGTTGTCGAAGAATACGCCGCTGAGTCAAGGCGGCCGGTAGCGGGTTCAACGTGTCTGCCTCTCTCTGGGGAGGGCAGCGGACATCGGGTCATCCCGGCTCCAGTGCCGGCATTCCACCGGGGAGGGCGCCGCAGAGTTGAGGCGGCCGGTCGGGGGCAACGGTTTTACCTAGCTCCGGGGCTGGCGGCGGACATCAGGTCTGCCTGGCTCCGGGACAACAGGTCTGCCTCGCGCCCGGGAGGGCGGCGGACATCGTGTCGGCTCGGCTCCGGGGTTGGCGTGCCGTCGGGGAGGGCGCCGCAGAGTTGAGGAGGCCAGTTGCGGGGGCAACGGGTTTGCCTCACTACGGGGAGGGCGGCGGACACCGGGTCGACCCGGCTCTGGAACCGGCGTGCTGCGGGGGATGACGCCGCCGAGTCGAGGTAGCCGGTCGCGGGGGGCAAGGTGTCTGCCTCGCTACGGGGAGGGCGGCGGCCACTGGGTCGATCCGGCTCTGGGGTGGCCGTGCCGCCGAAGAGGAAGGCGCCGAGTCGAGGTGGCCGGTCGCGGGGGCAACGTGTCGACCTTGCTCCGGGGCCGGCAGCAGACATCAGGTCTACCCAGCTCCGGGACAACAGTTCTACCTCTCTCCGCGGAGGGCGGCGAACACCGGGTCGAACCGGCTCCGAGACCAGGGTGCCGCCGAAGACGACGACACCGAGTCGAGGCGGCCGGTCGCAGGTGCAAACGGTCTGCCTCGACCCAGAGAGAGTGGCGAACACCATGTTGGCTCCGCTCCGGGACGGGCGTGTCGTCGAGGAGAGCATCGCCAAGTCGAAGCGCCCGGTTGCATGGGGCAACGACTCGACCTCGCTCCGGGGCCGGCGGCAGACATCAGGTCTTCCCGGCTCCAAGACAACAGTTCTACCTCTCTCCAGAGAGGGTGGCGGACACCGGGTCGACTCTGCTCCGGGGACGGCGTGCCGTCGGGGAGAGCGCCGCCGAGTCGAGGCGGCCGGTCACGGGGAGCAACAAGTCTGCATCGCTCCAGGCAGGGCAGCGGACATTGTGTGGACCCAGCTCCAGGACCGGCGTGTCGTCGGGAAGGACGCCGCCGAGTCGAGGTGGCCAGTGGCGGGGGGCGACAGGTCTGCCTTGCTACGGGGAAGGCAGCGGACACCGGTTCGACCCGGCTCCAAGGCCAGGGTGCCGCAGGAGAGGACGCCGCCGAGTCGAGGCGGCCAGTCGCGAGGGGTAACTGTTCTGCCTCGCTCCAGGGAGAGCGGCGGACACCGGGTCGACCCGGCTCCAAAGCGGGCGTGCCGCCGGTCAGGGCGCCGCCAAGTTGAGGCGCCCGGTCGCATGGGGCAACGAGTCGACTTCGCTCCAAGGCCGGCGGCGAACATCAGGTCTACCCGGCTGCGGGACAAGAGGTCTACCTCGCTCCAGGGAGGGCGGCGGACACCGGGTCAACCCGGCTCCGAGGTCAGCGTGCCGCCCGGAAGGGCGCCGCCGAGTCGAGGCGGTTGGTCGCAGAGGGCGAAAGGACTGCCTCGCTCTGGGAATGGCGGCGGACACCGGGTCCTAGCGGCTCCGGGGCAGGTGTTCTGCCAAGGTGGGTGTCGCCGAGTCGAGGATGTCGGTCGCAGGGGCAACGGGTCTACATCGCTGCGGGTCCAGCGGCGGACACCAGGTCTACCCGGCTCTGGAACAACAGCTCTACCTTGGTCCGGGGCTGGCGGCGGACATCAGGTCTACCCTGCTCCAAGACAACAGGTTTACCTCGCTCCAAGGCAGGCGGCACACATCAGGTGTACCCGGCTCCGGGGAAACAGGTCTACCTCTCTCCGGGGAGGGCGGCGGAAACCGCGTCGAAACGGCTCCTGGGCCAGGGTGCCGGCGAAGAGGGCGTCGCCGAGTCGAGGAGGCCAGTTGCGAGGGCAACGGGTCTGCCTCGCTCCGGGGAGGGCGGCGGACACGGGGTTGACCCGGCTTCGAGGCCTGCGTTCCGCCGGGGAGGGCGCCGCCAAGTCGAGGCCGCCTGTCGCGGGGGTAACGGGTGTGCCTTGCTCTGGGCAGGGCAGCGTACAACGGGTCGACCCGGCTCCTAGGCCGTCGTGACAACAGGGAGGGCGCCACCGAGTGGGCCGGTCACAAGGGCAACGGGTCTACCACGCTTCGAGGCTGGCGGCGGACACCAGGTCAACCCGGCTCCGGGTCAAAAGGTCTACCTCGCTCCGGTGAGGACGGCGGACACCGGGTGGACCTGGCTCCAGGGCAGGCGTGCCGCCAGGAAGGGCGTCGCAGAGTTGAGGCGGCCGGTCGGGGGCAACGGTTTTACCCAGCTCTGGGGCCGGCGGCGGACATCAGTTCTGCCTGGCTCCGGAACAACGGGTCTGCCTCGCGCCGAGGAAAGCGGCGGACATTGTGTCGGCCCGGCTCCGGGGTTGGCGTGCCATCGGGGAGGGCGCCGCAGAGTTGAGGAGGCCGGTCGCGGGGGCAACGGGTTTGCCTCGCTACGGGGAGGGCGGCGGACGCCGGGTCGACACGGCTCTGGAACGGGCGTGCTGCCGGGGATGACGCCGCCGAGTCGAGGTGGCCGGTCGCGGGGGGCAAGGTGTCTGCCTCGCTACGGGGAGGGCGGCGGCCCCTGGGTCGAGCCGGCTCTGGGGCGGCCGTGCCGCCGAAGAGGAAGCCGCCGAGCCGAGGCGGCCGGTCGCGGGGGCAACTTGTCGACCTTGCTCCGGGGCCGGCAGCAGACATCAGGTCTACCCGGCTCCGGGACAACAGTTCTACCTCTCTCCGCGGAGGGCGGCGAACACCGGGTCGAACCGGCTCCGAGACCAGGGTGCCGCCGAAGACGACGCCGCCGAGTCGAGGCGGCCAGTCGCAGGTGCAAACGGTCTGTCTTGACCCGGGGAGAGCGGCGAACACCATGTTGGCCCTGCTCCGAGACGGGCGTGCCGCCAGGGACGGCACCGCCGAGTCGAGGCGACCGGTCGCGTGTGGCAGCAAGTCTGCATCGCTCCAGGCAGGGCAGCGGACATTGTGTGGACCCGGCTCCGAAGCCGGCGTGTCACCGGGGAGGTCGCAGCCAAGTTGAACTGGCCGGTCGCGGGCGCAACGGGTCTGCCTCGCTCCAGGGCCGGCGGTGGACACCAATTCTACCCGGCTCCGGGATAACAGGTCTACCTTGCTCAAAGGAGGGCAGCGGACACCTGGTAGACCCGGCTCCAGGGCCAACGTGCCACCGGAGATGGCGCCGTCGAGTCGAGGCGGCTAGTCGCGGGGGCAACGGGTCTGCCTCGCTCCGGGGAGGGCGGCGGACACCGGGTCGACCCGACTCCGGGGCGGACGTGCCGCCGGGGAGGGCGCCGCCGTGTCGAGGCGGCCTGTCGCGAGGTACGACGCGTCTGCCTTGCTACAGGGAGGGCGGCGTACACCGGGTCGACCCGGCTCCGGGGTTGGCGTGCCGTCGGGGAGGGCGCCGCAGAGTTGAGGAGGCCGGTCGCGGTGGCAATGGGTTTGCCTCGCTACGGGGAGGGCGGCGGACACCGGGTCGACCCAGCTTCGGGGCGTGCATGCCGCCGGGGAGGGTGCTGCAGAGTCGAGGCGGCCGGTCGCGGGGGCAACGCGTCTTCCTGGCTCCAGGGCCGGCGGCAGACACCAGGTCTACCCGGCTCCGGAACAACAGGTCTACCTTGCTCCGGGGACGGCAGTGGACATCAGGTTTACCTGGCTCCGGGACAACAGGTCTACCTCGCTCCGGGGACGGCGGCGGACATCAGGTTTTCCCGGCTCCGGGGCAACAGGTCTACCTCGCTCCGTGGCTGGCGGCAGCCACCGGGTCGACCCGGCTCCAGGGACAGGCGTGCCACCGAGGAGGGCGCCGCCGAGTCGAGGCGGACAGTTGCAGAGGCAACGGGTCTGCCTCACTACGGGGAGGGCGGCGGAGACCGGGTCGACACGGCTCCGGAATCGACGTGCTGCCGGAGATGACGCCGCCGAGTCGAGGCGGCCGGTCGTGGGAACAACGGTTTTGCCTCTCTTTGGGGAGGGCGGCGGAAACCAGGTCGTTCCGGTTCTGGGGCCGCCGTGCCGCCGTGGAGTTCGCCGTCGAGTCGAGGCGTCAGGTCGGGGTGTTTACGGGTCTGCTTCGCTCTGGGGAGTGTGGCAGATACCGGGTCGTCTCGGCTCCAGGGCAGGCGTGCCGCCGGGGAGGGCACCGCAGAATCGAGGTGGCCGGTCGCGAGGCAATGGGTTTGCCTTGCTACGGGGATGGCGGCGGACACCGGGTCGACCCAGCTCCGGGGCGTGCGTGCTGCCGGGGAGGGTGTCGCAGAGTCGAGGCGGCCGGTCGCGGGGGCAACGCGTCTTCCTGGCTCCAGGGTCGGCGGCAGACACCAGGTCAATCTGGCTCCGGAACAACAGGCCTACCTCGCTCCGGGGACGGAGGCGGAAATCAAGTTTACCCGGCTCCGGGACAACAGGTCTACCTCGCTCCGGGGCCGGCGGCAGCCACCGGGTCGACCCGGCTCCAGGGACGGGCGTGCCGCCAAGGAGGACGCCGCCGAGTCGAGGTGGCCGGTGGCGGGGGGCGACAGGTCTGCCTCGCTACGGGGAAGGCAGCGGACACCAGGTCAACCCGGCTCCAAGGCCAGGGTGCCGCAGGAGAGGATGCGCCGAGTCGAGGCGGCCAGTCGCGAGGGGTAACGGTTCTGCCTTGCTCCAGGGAGAGCGGCGGACACCGGGTCGACCCGGCTCCAAAGCGGGCGTTCCACCGGGCAGGGCGCCGCCAAGTCGAGGCGCCTGGTCGCATGGGGCAACGAGTCGACTTCGCTCCGGGGCCGGCGGCGGACATCAGGTCTACTCGGCTGCGGGACAAGAGGTCTACCTCGCTCCGGGGAGGGCGGCGGACACCGGGTCCTAGCGGCTCCGGGGCGGGTGTGCTGCCAAGGTGGGCGCCGCGGAGTCGAGGATGTCGGTCGCAGGGGCAAGGGGTCTACATCGCTGCGGGTCCAGCGGCGGACACCAGGTCTACCCGGCTCCGGAACAACAGCTCTACTTTGGTCCAGGGCCGGCGGCGGACATCAGGTCTACCCTGCTCCAAGACAACAGGTCTACCTCGCTCCAAGGCAGGCGGCAGACATCAGGTGAACCCGGCTCCGGGGCAACAGGTCTACCTCTCTCCGGGGAGGGCGGCGGAAACCACGTCGAAACGGCTCCTGGGCCAGGGTGCCGGCGAAGAGGGCGTCGCCGAGTTGAGGAGGCCAGTTGCGAGAGCAACGGGTCTGCCTCACTCCGGGGAGGGCGGCGGACACGGGGTCGACCCGGCTCCGAGGCCAGCGTGCCGCCGGGGAGGGTGCCGCCAAGTCGAGGCCGCCGGTCGCGGGGGTAACGGGTGTGCCTTGCTCCGGGCAGGGCAGCGGACAACGGGTCGACCCGGCTCCTAGGCCGTCGTGACAACAGGGAGGGCGCCACCGAGTGGGCCGGTCGCAAGGGCAACGGGTCTACCACGCTTCGAGGCTGGCGGCGGACACCAGGTCTACCCGAATCCGGGTCAAAAGGTCTACCTCGCTCCGGTGATGACGGCGGACACCGGGTGGACCTGGCTCCAGGGCAGGCGTGCCGCCGGGGAGGGCACCGCAGAATCGAGGTGGCCGGTCGCAAGGCAATGGGTTTGCCTTGCTACGGGGATGGCGGCGGACACCGGGTCGACCCAGCTCCGGGGCGTGCGTGCTGCCGGGGATGTGGACGCCGCCGAGTCGAGGCGGCCGGTCGCGGGTGCAACCTGTCTGCCTCGCCCCGGGGAGGGCGGCGGACACCGGGTCGACCCGGCTCTGGGGCCGGCGTGCTGCCGGGGATGGCGCCGCCGAGTTGAGGCGGCTCCGGTCGCGGGGGGCAACGTATCTGCCTCGCTCGGGTAGGGCGGGGGGACAACGGGTCGACCCGGCTCCTAGGCCAACGTGACAATGGGGAGGGCGCCATCGAGTCGACCGGACGCAAGAGCAACGGGTCTACCACGCTTCGAGGCTGGCGGCGGACACCAGGTCTACCCGGCACCGGAACAACAGGTCTACCCGGCTCCGGATCAACAGGACTACCTCGCTCGGGGGAGGGTGGCGGAACTTCTAGTGGACCCTGCTCCAGGACGGGCGTGGCGCCAGGGAGGGCGCCACCGAGTCGAGGAGCCTGGTCGCAATGGCAACGAGTCTATCTCGCTCCGGGGCCAGCGGCGGACATCAGGTCTACCCGGCTCCGGGACAGCAGGTCTACCTCTCCCCGGGGAGGGCGGCGGACATCAGTTTATCCGGCTGCGGGAGAACAGGTCTGCCTCGCTCCGGGAGCGCGGCGGACACCGGGTCGCCCCGACTCCGGGGCCAACGTGCCGCCGGGGATGGCGCCCGCCGAGTCGAGACGGCCGGTCGCGGGGGTCGACGGGTCTTCCCTCGCTACGGGAGGGCGGCGGACACCGGGTCGACCCGACACCGGGGTTGGCGTGTCGCCGGAGAAGGCGCCGCCTAGTCGAGACGGCCGGTCGCGGGTGCAATGGGTATACCGATCTCCGGGGCTGGCGGCGGACACCAGGTCTACCTGGCTCCGGAACAACACGTCTGCCTCGCTCCGGGGACGGCGGTGGACATCAGGTTTTCCCAGCTCGGGACAACAGGTCTACCTCGCTCCGGGGAGGGCGGCAGACACTGGGTCGACACGGCTCCGGGACGGGCATGCCGTCGGGGAGGGCATTGCCAAGTCGACTTTCTTGGTCGCGGATGCAAGGTGTCTGCCTCGTCTCGGGGAGGGCGGCGAACACTGGGTCGTCCCGGCTCCAGGACAAGGGATCTGCCTCGCTCCGTGGAGGGCGGCGGACATCGGGTCGGCCCGGCTCCGGGGATGGCGTGCCGTCGGGGAGGGCGCCGCACAGTTGAGGCGGCCCGTCCCGGGGGCGACGTGTTTGCCTCGCTCCGGGGAGGGCGGTGGACACTGGGTCGACCCGGCTCCGGGGCCAGCGTGTCGCCGTGGTGGGCGCCGCCGAGTCGAGGCATTCGGTCGCGGGGGGCAAGGTGTCTGCCTCGATAGGGGGAGGGCGGAGGACACCGGGTCGACCGGACACAGGGGCTGGCGTGCTGCCGTAAAGGGCGAAGCCGACTCAAAGCGGCTGGTCGCAAGGGGCGACAGGTCTGACTCGCTCCGGGGAGGCGGCGGACACGGGGTCGACTCGGCTCCAAGGACAGGGTTGCGTCCGGAGAGGACGCCACCGAGTCGAGGCGGCCGGTCTTGGGTGAAACGGGTTTACCTCGCTCCGAGGCCAGCGGCGGACATCAGGTCTACCCTGCTCCAAGACAACAGGTCTGCCTCGCTCCGCGGAGGGCGGCGGATATCGAGTCGAACCGGCTCCGAGACCAGGGTGCTTCCGAAGACGATGCCGCCGAGTCGAGGCGGCCGGTCGCGGGTGCAAACGGTCTGCCTCGCTCTGGGGAGGGAGGCAGACAACGGATCAAACCGGCTCCAGAACCGGCGTGTCGCCGAAAATGACGCCGCCGAGTCGTGGCGGCCGGTCGCGGGAGGCAGGTGTCTGCCTCGCTACGGGCGAGGGCGGCGGCCATGGGTCGACCCGGCTCTGGGTGGTGGTGACGCGGGGAGGAAGCCGCCGAGTCGAGGCACCCGGTCACGGGGGCAACGTGTCGACCTTGCTCGGGGCCGGCGGCGGACATCAGATCTACCCGGCCTACGGGACAACAGTTTACCTCTCTCTGCGGAGGGCGGCGAACACCGGGTCGAACCGGCTCCGAGACCAGGGTGCCGCCGAAGACGACGCCGCCGAGTCGTGGCGGATGGTTCGCGGGTTGCAAATGGTCTGCCTCACTCTGGGGAAGGAGGTGGGCAAGGGTCAAACCGACTCCAGAACCGGCGTGTCGCCGGGGATGACGACGCGAGTCGAGGCGGTACGGTCGTGGGGGGAAAGGTGTCTGCTCGCTACGGGGAGGGCGGTGGCCACTGGGTCGACCCGGCTCCGGGGTGGCCGTGCCGCTGGGGAGGAAGACGCTGAGTCGCGGGCAGTCGGTCGCGGGGGGCAAGGTGTCTGCCTCGATACGGGGAGGGCGGTGGACACCGGGTCAACCTGACACCGGTGCCGGCGTTCTGCCGTAAAAGGCGACGTTGACTCGAGGCGGCTGGTTGCGTGGGGCAACAGGTCTGACTCGCTACGGGGAGGGCGGCGGACACCGGGTCGACCCACCTCCAGGGCCGACGTGCCGCCGGGGAGGGCGCCACCGAGTCGAGGCGGCCGGTCAGGGGGCCAACAGGTCTACCTCGCTCCGGGGGAGGGCAGCGGACATTGTGTGGACCCTGCTCCGGAGCCGGCGTGTCGCCTGGGAGGGTGCCGCCAAGTTGAGGCGTCCGGTCTCGGGTGCAACGGGTTTACCTCGCTCCGGGGCCGGCGGCGGACATCAGGTCTACCCTGCTCCGGGACAACGGGTCTGCCTCGCTCCGCGGAGGGCGGATATCTGGTCGAACCGGCTAGGAGACCAGGGTGCCGCCAAAGACGACACCGCTGAGTCGAGGCGGCCGGTTGCAGGTGCAAACGGTCTGCCTCGCTCTGGGGAGGGAGGAGGGCAAAGGGTCAAACCGGCTCCGGAACCGGCGTGTCGCCGGGGATGACGCCGCCAAGTCGAGGCAGCCGGTCGCGGGGGGCAATTTGTCTGCCTCACTCTGTTGCCGGCGGCGGACATCAGGTCTACCCGACTCCGGACAACAGTTCTACCTCTCTCCGGGGAAGGCGGCGGACACAGGGTCGACCCGGCTATGAGGCCAGGGTGCCGTCGGAGTGGACGCCGCCGACTCGAGGTGGCTGGTCGCAGGTGCAACGTGTCTGCCTCGACCCGGGGAGGGCGGCGGACACCGGGTGGACTCGGCTCTGGGGCCGACGTGCCGCCGGGGAGGGCGCCGCCGAGTCGAGGCGGCCGGTCGCGGGGGGCAACAAGTCTGCATCGCTCCAGGCAGGGCAGCGGACATTGTGTGGACCCGGCTCCGGGGCCGGCGTGTCGCCAGGGAGGGCGCCGCCAAGTCGAGGCGGCCGGTCGCGGGCCCAACAGGTCAGCCTCGCTCCAGGGCCGGCGGCTAAACCAGGTCTACCCGGCTCTGGAAAAACAGGTCTACCTCGCTCCAAGGAGAGCGGCGGACACCGGGTCGACCCGGCTACAGGGCCAGGGTGCCGTCGAAGAATACGCCGCCGAGTCGAGGCGGCCGGTAGCGGGTCTCAACGTGTCTGCCTCGCTCTGGGGGAGGGCGGCGGACATCGGGTCAAACCCAGCTCCAGTGCCGGCGTGCCGCCGGGGAGGGCGCGCAGAGTTGAGGCGCCCGGTCGCAATGGCAAACGAGTCTGCCTGCTCCGGGGCCGGCGGCGGACATCAGGTCTACCCGGCTCCGGGACAGCAGGTCTAACTTCCCCGGGGAGGGCAGCGGACATCATGTTTATCCGGCTGCGGTGGAGAACAGGTCTGCCTCTTTCCGGGGAGCGCGGCGGAAACCGGGTCGACCTGACTCCGAGGCCAGCGTGCCGCCGGGAGGGCGCCGCCGAGTCGAGGCGGCCGGTCGCGGGGGGCGACGGGTCTGCCTCGCTACGGGGAGGGCGGCGGAAACCGGGTCGACCCGACACCGGGGTTGGCGTGTCGCCGGAGAAGGCGCCGCCTAGTCGAGGCGGCCGGTTGTGGGTGCAATGGATATACCGATCTCCGGGGCCGGCGGCGGACACCAGGTCTACCCGGCTCCGGAACAACAGGTCTACTCGCTCCGGGGACGGCGGTGGACATCAGGTTTTCCCAGCTCGGGACAACAGGTCTACCTCGCTCCGGGGAGGGCGGCAGACACTGGGTCGACACGGCTCCGGGATGGGCATGCCGTCGGGGAGGGCATTGCCAAGTCGACTTTCTTGGTCGCGGATGCAACATGGCTGCCTCGTCTCGGGGAGGGCGGCGAACACCAGGGTCGTCCCGACTCCAGAACAAGGGGTCTGCCTCGCTCCGTGGAGGGCGGCGGACATCGGGTCGGCCCGGCTCCGGGTTTGGCGTGCCGTCGGGGAGGGCGCCGCAGAGTCGAGGCGGCCGGTCCCGGGGGCGACGTGTGTTTGCCTCGCTCCGGGAAGGGCGGTGGGCACCTAGTCGACCGGCTCCGGGGCCGGCGTGTCGCCGTGGAGGGCGCCGCCCGAGCTGAGGCGGCTGGTCGCGGGGGGCAAGGTGTCTGCCTAAATACGGGGAGGGCGGAGGACACCGGGTCGACTGACACAAGGGCCGACGTGCTGCTGTAAAGGGCGACGCCGGACTCGAGGCGGCTGGTCGCAATGGGCGACAGGTCTGACTCGCTAAGGGGAGGGCGGCGGACACCGGGTCAGACACGGCTCCAAGGCAGGGTGCGTCCGGAGAGGAGGCCGCCGAGTCGAGGCGGCCCGGTCTCAGGTGCAATGGGTTTACCTCGCTCTGGGGCCGGCGGCGGATATCAGGTCTACCTGGCTCGGGACAACGGGTCTGCATCACTCGGGGAGGGCGGCGAATCTCGGGTCGGCCCAATTCCGGGGTTAGCGTGCCTGTTGGGGATGGTGCCGCAGAGTCGAGGCGGCCGGTCGCGGGGGCGACGGGTTTGCTTAGCTACGGGGAGGGCGGCAACCCACGGGTCGACCCGGCTCTGGGACAGGCGTTCTGTCGGGGAGGGTATCGCCAAGTCGAGGCGCGCCGGTCGTGGGGAGGCAACAGTCTACCTCGCTCTCGAGGACGGCGGCGGTGGACACCAGTCTACCCAGCTCTGGGACAACAGGTTCTACCTCGCTCAAGGGAGGCGGCGGAAAACGGGGTCTACATGGCTATGGGGCCAGGGTGCCGCCGGAGTGGACGCCGCCGAGTCGAGGCGGCTGGTTGCAGGGGCAACGGGTCTGCCCTCGCCTCGGGTGAGGGCGGCGGACACCAGGTCGTCCCGGCTCCGGGACAAAGCGTCTGCCTCGCTCCAGGGGAGTGCGGCGGACACCGGGTCATCCCGGCTCCAGGGCAGGCGTACCGCCGGGGAGGGCGCTGGCAGAGTCGAGGTGGTCGGCTCGCGGGGGCCAACGGGTCTCACTGGCTCCAGGGCCGGCGGCGGACACCAGGTCTACCCGACTGCGGGACAAGAGGTCTACCTCTCTCCGGGTGTGAGGGCGCGGCACGACCGGGTACAACCCGGCCTCCGGGGCCGGCGTGCGACTTGTAGGAGGCCCCCCGAGTTTAGGCAACGGTTTACCTCGCTCCGGGGCCGGCGGCGGACATCATGTTGCCTGGCTCCGGACAACGGGTCTGCCTCACGCCGGGGTGGAGGGCGGCGGATATTGTGTCGGCCCAGCTCCGGGGTTGGCCTACCGGCTGGGAAGGCGCCACAGATTTGAGGAGGCCGGTCGTGGGGGCAATGGGTTTGCCTCGCTACGGGGATGGGCGGCGGGACACTGGGTCGACGCAGCTCCGGGACGGTGCGTGCCGCCGGGGAGGGTGCGGCAGAGTCGAGGCGGCCGGTCGCGGGGGCAACGCGTCTTCCTGGCTCCAGGGCCGGCGGCAGACACCAGGTCTACCCGGCTCCGGAACAACAGGTCTACCTCGCTCCGGGGCCGGCGGCAGCCACCAGGTCGACCGGCTCCAGGACGGGCGTGCCGCCGAGGGAGGACGCCACCGAGTTGAGGCGGCCGGGGCGGGGGCGACAGGTCTGCCTCACTACGGGGAGGGCGGCGGACACCGGGTCGACCCGGCTCCAAGGCCAGGGTGCCACAGGAGAGGACGCCGCCGAGTCGAGGCGGCCGGCTGCAGGCGCAAAGGGTCTACCGAATCTCCGGGGCCGGTGGCGGACACCAGTTCTACCCAGCTCCGGAACACCATGTCTACTTCGCTCTCGGGGATGGCAGGAGGCACATCAGGTTTACCCGGCTCCGTGGCAACAGGTCTACCTCGCTCCGGGGCCGGCGGCGGACATCAGGTCTACCGGCTATGGGACAACAGGTCTACTTCTCTCTGGGGATGGCGGAGGACCCCGGGTCGAACCGGCGTAAGGGCCAGGGTGCTTCCTGAGATTGCGCCGCCGAGTCGAGGCGGCCGGTCACGTGGGCATCGTGTCTGCCTCGCTACGGGGAGGGCGGCGGACACCGGGTCGACCCGGCTCCAGTGCGAGCATAAAGCCAAGGAGGACGCCGCCAAATCGTGGCACCCAGTCACAATGGCAACGAGTATACCTCTCCCCGGGGAGGGGCGGCGGACATCAGGTTTACCCGGCTGCGAAAACAACAGGTCTACCTTGCTCCGGGGAGGGCGGCGGGACACCGGGTCGACCCAACTCAGGGGCGGACGTGCCGCCGGGGAGAGCGCCGCCGAGTCGAGACGGCCGGTCGCGGGGGGCGACGGGTCTGCCTCGCTACAGGGAGGGGCGGCGGACAACCGGGTCGACTTGACATTGGGGTTGGCGTGTCGCCGGGGAGGGCGCCGCCTAGTCGAGGCGGCTGGTCGCGGGTGCAACGGGTTTGCCTCGCTCTGGGGCCGGCGGCGGACATCAGGTCTACCCTGCTCCGGGACAACGGGTCTGCCTCGCTCCGCGGAGGGTGGCGGATATCGAGTCGAACCGGCTCCGAGACCAGGGTGCCGCCGAAGACGACGCCGCCGAGTCGAGGCGGCCGGTCGCGGGTGAAAACGGTCTGCCTCGCTCTGGGGAGGGAGGCGGACAAAGGGTCAAACCGGCTCCAGAACCGGCGTGTCACCAGGGATGACGCCGCCAAGTCGAGGCTGTCGATCGCGGGGGGCAAGTTGTCTGCCTCGCTACGGGGAGGGCGGCGACCACTGGGTCAACCCGGCTCTGGGGTGGCCGTGCCGCCGGGGAGGAAGCCGCCGAGTCGAGGCGGCCGGTCGCGGGGGCAACGTGTCGACCTCACACCGGGGCCGGCGGCGGACATCAGGTCTACCCGACTCCGAGACAACAGTTCTACCTCTCTCCGGGGAGGGCGGCGGACACCGGGTCGACCCGGCTACGAGGCCAGGGTGCCGTCGCCGTGGACGCCGCCGACTCGAGGTGGCTGGTCGCAGGTGCAACGTGTCTGCCTCGACCCGGGGAGGGCGGCGGGACACAGTGTGGACTCGGCTCTGGGGCCGGCGTGCCGCCGGGGAGGGCGCCGCCGACTCGAGGCGGCCCGGTTTGCGGGGGCGGCAACAAGTCTGCATCGCTCCAGGCAGGGCAGTGGACATTGTGTGGACCCCAGCTCCGGGGCCGGCGTGTCGCCGGGGAGGGCGCCGCCAAGTCGAGGCCGTGATCCGGTAGGCAGGGGCCCAACGGGTCAGCCTCGCTCCGGGGCCGGCGGCTAAACCAGGTCTACCCGGCTCCAGAACAAAAGGTCTACCTCGCTCCAAGGAGGGAGGCGGGAACACCGGGTCGACCCGGCTCCGGGGCAGGCGTACCGCTGGTGGAGGGCCCTGCAGAGTCGAGGTGGTCGGTCGCAAGGGTAACGGGTCTACCTCGCTCCAGGGTTGGCGGCAGACACCAGGTCTACCCGACTGCGGGACAAGAGGTCTAAGTCTCTCCCGGGTGAAGGGCGGCGAACACCGGGTCAACCACGGCTCGGGGCCGGCGTGCCGACTGGTAGGACGCCGCCGAGTCGAGGCGGATGGTCGCGGAGGGCGAAAGGAATGCCTCGCTTTGTGGAGGGTGGCGGACACCGGGTCCTTCCGGCTCTGGGGTGGGCCTGCAGCCGGGGTGGGAGCCGCCGAGTCGAGGCTGTCGGTCGCAGGGGCAACGGGTCAACATCGCTCCGGGTCCGGCGGCGAACACCAGGTCTACTCGACTCCAGGACAACAGGTCTACCTCTCTCCAGGGCAGGTGGCGGACATCAGGTGTACCCGGCTCCAGGAAAACTGGTCTACCTCTCTCCGGGGAGGGCAGCGGAAACCGTGTCAAACCGGCTCTGGGGCCAGCTTGCCGCCGGGGAGGGCGCCGCCGAGTGAGGCAGAACGGTCGCGGGGGCAAGAGATCTGCCTCGCTCTGGGTAGGGCGGCGAACACCGGGTCGACCCGCCTCCAGAGCCGGATTGCCGCCGGGGAGGGCACCACCGAGTCGAGCAGTCGCAAGAGCAACGGGTCTACCACACTTCGAGGATTGGCAGCAAACACCAGGTCTACCCGGCATCGGAACAACAGGTCTACCTCACTCCGGGGCCGGCGGCGGAAATCAGGTCTACCCGGCTCCAGGTCAACAGGACTACCTCGCTCGGGGGAGGGCAGCGGATACCGGGTGGACCCGGCTCCAGAGCGGGCATGCCTCCAGGGAGGGCGCCGCCGAGTTGAGGCGGCCGTTCGCGGGGGCAACGGGTTTACCTCGCTCCGGGGCCGGCGGCGGACATCAGGTCTGCCCGGCTCCGGGACAACGCGTCTGCCTCGCTCCGGTGCGGGCATAAAGCCAGGATGGGCGCCGCCAAATCGTGGTGCCCGGTCGCAATGGCAACGAGTCTACCTCGCTCCTAGGCTGGCGGCGGACATCAGGTCTACCCGGCTCAAGGACAACAGGTCTACCTCTCCCCGGAAAGGGCGGCGGACATCAGGTTTACCCGGCTGCAGGACAACAGGTCTACCTCGCTCCAGGGAGGGCGGCGGACACCGGGTCGACCCAACTCCGGAGCCGGCGTGCTGCCAGGGAAAGCTCAGTTGGGTAGCAACGGCCGGCGCGGGGGCAACAGGTCTGCTTGCTCCGGGGAGCGCGGCGGACACTGGGTCGCCCCGACTCTGGGGCGACCCAGTGCCAGCCGGGGGAGGGCGCCGCCGAGTCGAGACGGCCCGGTCGCGGGGGCAACAGGTCTGCCTCGCTACGGGGAGGACGGCGGACGCCGGGTGGACCTGGCTCCAAGGCCATGGTGCCGCCGGGGAGGACGCCGCCAAGTCGAGGCGGCCGGTCGCGAGGCGCAACGGGTCTGCCTCGCTCCGGGGAGGGTGGCGGACACCGGGTCGACACGGCTCCGGTGCGGGCATAAAGCCAAGGAGGGCGCCGCCAAATCGTGGCTCCCGGTCGCAATGGCAACGAGTCTACCTCGCTCCGGGGCCGGCGGCGGACATCAGGTCTACCTGGCTGCCGGACAACAAATCTACCTCGCTCCGGGGAGGGCGGCGTACACCGGGTCGACCCAGCTTTGGGGCCGGCGTGTCGCCAGGGAGGGCGCCGCCATGTCGAGGCGGCCGGTCTTGAGTGCAACGGGTTTACCTCGCTCCGGGGCCGGCAGCGGATATCAGGTCTACCTGGCTCCGCGACAACGGGTCTGCCTCACAACCGGGGAGGGCGGTGGGATATCGGGTCGGCCTAGCTCCGGGGTTGGCGTGTCATTGGGGATGGCGCCGCAGAGTCCGAGGCGGCCGGATCGCGGGGGCGATGGGTTTGCCTCGCTACGGGGAGGCAGCAGCCACCGGGTCGACCCGGCTCCAGGACGGGCGTGCCGTCGGGGAAGGCATCGCCAAGTCCACGCGCCTGGTCGCGGGGGCAACAAGTCTACCTCGCTCCGAGGACGGCGGCGGTGGACATCAGGTGTACCCGGCTCCGGGGATAACAGGTCTACCTCGCTCCAGGGACGGTGGCGGACATCAGCTTTTCCCTCTCCCGGGACAACAGGTCTACCTCGCTCCGGGAAGGGCGGCAGCCACCAGGTCGACCCGGCTCTGGAGCCGGCGTGCTGCCAAGGTAAGCTCATTCGAGTAGCGGCGGCCGATCATGGGGGCAACGGTCTGCCTCGCAACGGGGAGCGCGGCAGACACTGGGTCGCCTCGACTCCGGGGTGGACGTGCCGCCGGGGATGACCCTGCCGAGTCGAGACGGCCGGTCGCAGGGGGCGACGGGTCTGCCTCGATACGAGGAGGGCGGCGGACACTGGGTCTACCCGGCTCCGGGGCAATGGGTCTGCCCTCGCTCCGGGGATGGTGGCGGACACCGGGTCGACCTGGTTCTGGGGCGGAACAACAGGTCTACCTTGCCTCGGGGAGGGTCGTCCAGGCTCCGGGACAACAGGTCTACTTCTCTCCGGGGAGGGCGGAGGACCCTGGGTCGAACCGGCTTAGGGGCCAGGGTGCCGCCTGAGATTGCGTCGCCGAGTCGAGGCGGCCGGTCACGGGGGCAACGGTTTTACCTCGCTCCGAGGCCGGCGGCGACATCAGGTTGCCTGGCTCCGGGACAACGGGTCTGCCTCGCTCCGGGGAGGGCGGCGGATACCGGGTCAGGCCTAGCTCTGGGGTTGGCGTGTCGTTGGGGATGGCGCCGCAGAGTCGAGGCGGGCCGGTCGCGGGGGCGATGGGTTTGCCTCGCTACGGGGGAGGGCGGCAGCCACCGGGTCGACCCGGCTCCGGGACGGGCGTGCCGTCGGGGAGGGCATCGCCAAGTCCACGTGCCCGGTCGCGGGGGGCAACGACTCGACCTCGCTCCGGGGCCGGCGGCAGACATCAGGTCTTCCTGGCTCCTGGACAACAGTTCTACCTCTCTCCGAGGAGGGCGGCGGACACCGGGTCTACACAGCTATTGGGCCAGGGTGCCGCCAATGTGGACTCCGCCGACTCGAGGTGGCTGGTCGTGAGTGCAACGTGTCTGCCTCGACCCGGGGAGGGCGCCGGACACTGGGTCGACTCGGCTCTGGGGCCGGCGTGCCGCCGGGAGGGCGCCGCCAAGTCGAGGCGTCCGGTCGCGGGCCCAACGCTTCAGCCTCGCTCCAGGGCCGGCGGCTAAACCAGGTCTACCCGGCTCCGGAACAACAGGTCTACCTCGCTCTGGGGGCCGGCGGCGGACATCAGGTTTACCCGGCTCCGGGACAACAGGTCTACCTCTCTCCAAGGAGGGCGGCAGACACCGGGTCGACCCAACTCCCAAGGCCAGGGTGCCGCCGAAGAAGACGTCGCCGAGTCGAGGCAGCCGGCAGCGGGTGCAACGTGTCTGCCTCGCTCTGGGGAGGGCAGCTGACATCGGGTCAACCCGGCTCCAGTGCCGGCGTGCCGCCGGGGAGGGCGCCGCCGAGTTTAGGCAACGGTTATACCTCGCTCCGGGGCCGGCGGCGGACATCATGTTGCCTGGCTCCGGCACAACGGGTCTGCCTCACGCCGGGGAGGGCGGCGGATATCGTGTTGGCCCAGCTCCGGGGTTGGCCTACCGGCTGGGAAGGCGCCACATATTTGAGGCGGTACGGTCGTGGGGGCAAGGGTCTTGCCTCGCTACGAGGAGGGCGGCGGACACCGGGTCGACTGACAGTCGGGAGTTGCGTGCTCGCCGGGGGAGGGCGCCGCCTAGTCGAGGCGGCTGGTCGCGGGTGCAACAAGTCTACCGATCTCCGGGGCCGGCGGCGGACACCAGGTCTACCTGGCTCCGGGACACAGGTCTACCTCGCTCCGGGGAGGGCGGCAGCCACCGGGTCGACCCGGCTCCGCGACGGGCGTGCCATCGGGGAGGGCATCGCCAAGTCGACCCGCTTGGTCACGGATGCAAGGTGTCTGCCTCGTCTCGGGGAGGGCGGCGGACATCGGGTCCGCCCAGCTCTGGGTTTGGCGTGCTGTCAGGGATGACGCCGCCAAGTTGAGGCGGCCGTTCGCGTGGGAAACGGGTTTACCTCGCTCGGGGCCGGCGGCGGACATCAGGTCTGCCCGGCTCCGGGACAACGCGTCCGATTCGCTTCGGGGAGGGCGGCGGACATCTGGTCGGCCTGGCTCCGGGTTTGGTGTGCCGTCGGGGAGGGCGCCGCAGAGTTGAGGCGGCTGGTCCTGGGAGTGAAGTGTTTGCCTCGCTACGGGGAGGGGGGCAGACACCGGGTCGACCCGGATTAGGGGCCGGCGTGCTGCCGGGGATGGCGCCGCCGAATCAAGGCGGCTGGTCGCGGGAGCAACGGGTCTGCCTCGCTCCGAGGAAGGCGGCGGACACCGGTTCGACCCGACTCCGGGGCCGGCGTGTCGCTGTGGAGGGCGCCGCCGAGTCGAGGCAGTCGGTCGCGGGTGGCTACGGGTCTGCCTTGCTACGGAAATGGCGGCGGACACCGGGTCGACCTGACTGCGGGGCCGGCGTGCCGCCGTAGAGGGTGCCGCCGAATTGAGGCGGCCGGTTGCGGGGGGCAACGGGTCTGCATCTCTCCAGGCAGGGCAGCAGATATTGTGTGGATCCGGGTCCGGAGCCGGCGTGTCGCCTGGGAGGGCGCCGCCAAGTCGAGGCAGCCGGTCTCGGGTGCAACGGGTTTTCCTCGCTCTTGGGCCGGCAGCGGATATCAGGTCTACCTGGCTCCGGGACAACGGGTCTGCCTCGCTCCGGGGAGGGTGGCGCATATAGGGTCGGCCCGGCTCCGGGTTAGGCGTGGCATCGGGGCGGACGCCGCCGAGTCGAGGCCGTCGGTCGCGGGTACATGGTTTCTGCCTCACCCCGGGGAGGGCGGCGGACACCGGGTCGATCGGGCTTCGGAGCCGGCGTGCCGCCGGGGAGGGCATTGCCGAGTCGAGGCAGCCGGTCGCGGGTGGCAACAAGTCTGCATCGCTCCAGGCAGGGCAGCGGACATTGTGTGGACCCGGCTCCGGAGCCGGCGTGTCGCCAGGGATGGCGCCGTCGAGTCGAGGCGGCTGGTCGCGGGGCAACGGGTCTGCCTCGCTCCGGGGAGGGCGGCGGACACCGGGTCGACCCAACTCCGGGGCGAACGTGCCGCCGGGGAGGGCGCCGCCGAGTCGAGGCAGCCTGTCGCAGGGTACAACGGGTCTGCCTCCCTACGGGGAGGGCAACGTACACCGGGTCGACCCGACAACGGGGTTGGCGTGCCGCCGGGGAGGGTACCGCCTAGTCGAGGCGGCCGGTCAGGGCCGCAACCTTTCTACGATCTACCCGGCTCTGGAACAACAGGTCTACCTTTCTCCGGGGATGGCGGCGGACATCAGGTTTTCCTGGCTCCGGGACAACAGGTCTACCTTGCTCCGGGGAGGGCGGCAGCCACTGGGTCGTCCTGGCTCCGGGACGGGCGTGCCGCCGGGAAGGACGCTGTTGACTCGAGACGGTCGGTCGCAGGGTGCGACGGGTCTGCCTCGCTCCGGGGAGAGCGGCGGTCACCGGGTCTAGCCGGCTCCAAAGCGGGCGTGCCGCCGGGGAGGGCGCCGCCAAGTCGAGGCGCCCTGTCGCATGGGGCAACGAGTCGACTTCGCTCCGGGGCCGGCGGCGGACATCAGGTCTACCCGGCTCTGGGACAACAGTTCTACCTCTCTCCGCGGAGGGCGGCGGACACAGAGTCGACCCGGCTCCAAGGGCAGGGTGCCCCCAAAGAGGACGAAGCCGAGTCGAGGCGGCCGGTCGCGGGGGGCAACAGGTCTGCATCGCTGCAGGCAGGGCAGCGGACATTGTGTGGACCCGGCTCCGGAGCCGACGCGTCGCCTGGGAGGGCGCCGCCAAGTCGAGGCGGCCGGTGTCGGGTGCAACGGGTTTACCTCGCTCTGGGGCCAGCGGCGGATATCAGGTCTACCTGGCTCCGCGACAACGAATCTGCCTCGCTCCGGGGAGGGCGGCGGATATCGGGTCTGCTTGGCTCCGGGGTTGGCGTGCCGTCAGGGCGGTCGCCGCCAAGTCGAGGCCATCGGTCGCGGGTGCATGGTGTCTGCCTCAACCCGGGGAGGACGCCGCCGAGTCGAGGCGGCCGGTCGCGGGTGGCAACAAGTCTGCATCGCTCCAGGCAGGGCAGCGGACATTGTGTGGACCCGGCTCCGGGGCCGGCGTGTCGCCGGGGAGGGCGCAGCCAATCGAGGCGACCGGTCGTGGGCGCAACAAGTCTGCCTCGCTCCAGGGCCGGCGGTGGACACCAGGTCTACCCGGCTCCGGGATAACAGGTCTACCTCGCTCAAAGGAGGGCGGCGGACTCTGGGTCGACCTGGCTCCAGGGCCAACATGGAGCCGGGGATGGCGCCGCCGAGTCGAGGCGGCTGATCGAGGTGGCAACGGGTCTGCCTCACTCCGGGGAGAGCGACGGATATCGGGTCGGCCCAGCTCCGGGGTTGGCGTGCCGTTGGGGATGGCGCCGCAGAGTCGAAGCGGCCGGTCGCGGGGGCGACGGGTTTGCCTCGCCACGGGGAGGGCGGCAGCCACCGGGTCGACCCGGCTCCGGGACGGGCGTGCCGTCGGGGAGGGCATCGCCAAGTCGACGCGCCCGGTCGCAAAGGCAACAAGTCTACCTCGCTCCAGGGACGTCGGCGGTGTACACCAGGTCTACCCGGCTCCAGGACAACAGGTCTACCTCGCTCAAGGGAGGGCGACGGACAAGGGGTCTACATGGCTATGGGGCCAGGGTGCCGCCGGAGTGGACGCCGCCGAGTCGAGGCGGCTGGTCGCGGGGGCAACGGGTCTACCTGGCTCCACAGCCGGCGGCCGACACCAGGTCTACCCGACTGCAGGACAAGAGGTCTACCTCTCTCCAGGGAGGGCGGCGCACACCGGGTCAACCCGGCTCCGGGGCCGGTGTGCCCCCTGGTAGGACGCCGCCGTGTCGAGGCGGATGGTCGCGAAGGGCAAAAGGACTGCCTCGCTACGGGGAGGGCGGCGGACAGCGGGTCCTCCCGGCTCCGGGGCGGGCCTGCAGCCGGGGTGGCCACTGCCGATTCGAGGCTGTCAGTCGCAGGGGCAATGGGTCTATATCGCTCCGAGTCCGGCGGCGGACACCAGGTCTACCCGGCTCCGGAACAACAGCTCTACCTTGCTCCGGGGCCGGCGGCAAACATCAGGTGTACCCGGCTCCGGGAAAACTGGTCTACCTCTCTCTGGGGAGGGCGGCGGAAACCGTGTCGAACCGGCTCTGGGGCCGGCTTGCCGCCGGCGAGGGCGCCGCCGAGTTGAGACAGACGGTCGCAGGGGCAAGAGATCTGCCTCGCTCTGAGTAGGGCGGCGGACACCGGGTAGACCCGGCTCCGGAGCCGGCTTGCCGCCGAGGAGGGCGCCACCGAGTCGACCAGTCGCAAGAACAACGGGTCTACCACGCTTCGAGGCTGGCGGCAAACACCTGGTCTACCCGGCACCAGAACAACAGGTCTACCTCGCTCCGGGGCCGGCGGCGGAAATCAGGTCTACCCGGCTCCAGGGCAACAGGACTACCTCGCTCGGGGGAGAACGGCGGACACCGGGTGGACCCGGCTCCAGGGCAGGCGTGCCGCCAGGGAGGGCGCCGCCGAGTTGAGACGGCCGGTCCTGGGGGCGAAGTGTTTGCTTCGCTACGGGGAGGGCGGCGGACACCGGGTCGACCCGACTCCGGGGCCGGCGGGTCGCTCTGGAGGGAGCCGCCGAGTCGAGGCAGTCAGTCGCGGGTGGCAACCGGTCTGCCTCGCTACGGGGAGGGCGGCGGACACCGGGTCGACCCGACTCCGGGGCCGGCGTTTCGCCTGGGAGGGCGCCGCCGAGTCGAGGCGGGCGGTTGCAGGCGCAAAGGGTCTACCGATCTCCGGGGCCGGTGGCGGACACCAGGTCTACCCGGCTCCGCAACACCATGTCTACTTCGCTCCGGGGATGGCGGAGGACATCAGGTATACCCGGCTCCTTGGCAACAGGTCTACGTCGCTCCCGAGCCGGCGGCAGACATCAGGTCTACCCGGCTACGGGACAACAGGTCTACTTCTCTCCGGGGAGGGCGGAGGACCCCGGGTCGAACCGGCTTAGGGGCCAGGGTGCTGCTTGAGATTGCGCCGCCGAGTCGAGGCGGCCGGTCGCGGGGGCAACGTGTCTGCCTCGCTACGGGGAGGGCGGCGGACACCGGGTCGACCTGACTCCGGGACCGGCGTGTCGCCTGGGAGGGCGCCGCCGAGTGGAGGCGGCCGGTTGCAGGCGCAACGGGTCTACCGATATCCGGGGCCGGCGGCGGACACCAGGTCTACCCGGTTCCAGAATAACATGTCTACCTCGCTCCGGGGACGACGGAGGACATCAGGTTTACCTGGCTCCAGGGCAGCAGGTCTACCTTGCTCCGGGGCAGGCGGCGGACATCAGGTGTACCTGGCTCCGGAAAAACTGGTCTACCTCTCTCCGGGGAGGGCGGCGGAAACCATGTCAAACCGGCTTTGGGGCCAGCTTGCCGCCAGGGAGGACGCCGCCGAGTTGAGGCAGACGGTCGCGGGGGCAAGAGATCTGCCTCGCTCTGAGTAGGGCGGCGGCCTACTACACTTCGAGGCTGGCAGTAAACACCAGGTCTACCCGTCACCGGAACAACAGGTCTACCTCTCTCCGGGGCCGGCGGCTGAAATCAGGTCTACCCGGCTCCAGGTCAACAGGACTACCTCGCTCGGGGGAGAACGGCGGACACCGGGTGGACCCGGCTCCAGGGCGGGCGTGCCGCCAGGGAGGGCGCCGCCGAGTTGAGGCGGCCGGTCACGGGGGCTACGGGTTTACCTCGCTCTGGAGCCGGCGGCGGACATCAGGTCTGCCCGCCTCCGGGACAACGCGTCTGCCTCGCTCCGGGAAGGGCGGCGGACATCGGGTCAGCCTGGCTCCAGGTTTGGTGTGCCGTCAAGGAGGGCGACGCAGAGTCGAGACGCCCGGTCCCGGGGGCGAAGTGTTTGCCTCGCTACGGGGAGGGCGGCAGACACCGGGTCGACCTGGCTTAGGGGCCGGCGCGCCGCCGGGGATGGCGCCGCCGAATCAAGGCGGCTGGTCGCGGGAGCAACGGGTCTGCCTCCCTCCGAGGAAGGCGGCGGACACCAGGTCGACCCGACTCCGGGGCCGGCGTGTCGCTCTGGAGGGCGCAGCAGAGTCGAGGCAGTCGGTCGCGGGTGGCGACGGGTCTACCTTGCTACGGGGAGGGCGGCGGACACCGGGTCGACCTGACACAGGGGCCGGCGTGCTGCCTTAAAGGGCGACGCCGACTCGAGGCGGCTGGTCGCGGGGGGCGACAGGTCTGACTCGCTACGGGGAGGGCAGCGGACATTGTGTGGACCCGGCTTCAGTGCCGGCGTGTCACCTGGGAGGGCGCCGCCAAGTCGAGGCGGCCGGTCGCGGGGGGCAACGGGTCTACCTCGCTCTGGGGCCGGCGGCGGACACCAGGTCTACCCGGCTCCAGAACAACAGGTCTACCTCGCTCCGGGGACGGCGGAGGACATCAGGTCTACCCGGCTCCGGGACAACAGGTCTACTTCTCTCTGGGAAGGGCGGAGGACCTCGGGTCGAACCAACTTAGGGGCCAGGGTGCCGGCTGAGATTGCGCTGCCGAGTCGAGGCGGCCGGCTCGCTGGGGCAACGTGTCTGCCTCGCTACGGGGAGGGCGGCGGACACCGGGTCGACCTGACTCCGGGGCCCGCGTGCCGCCGTAGAGGGCGCCGCCGAGTTGAGGCAGCCGGTCGCGGATGGCGACAGGTCTGCCTCACAACGGCGAGGACGGCGGACACCGGGTGGACCCGGCTCCAAGGATACGGTGCTGCCGGGGAGGAGGCCTCCAAGTCGAGGCGGCCGGTCGCGAGGCGCAACGGGTCTGCCTTTTTCCAGGGAGAGCGGCGGACACGGGTTCGACCCGGATCCTGGGCGGACGTGCCGCCGGGGAGGGCGCCGCCGAGTCGAGACGGCCGGTCGCGGGGTGCGACGGGTCTGCCTCGCTACGGGGAGGGCGGCGGACATTGTGTCGACCCGGCTTTGGGGCCGGCGTGCCGCCGGGGATGGCGCCGCCGAGTCGAGGCGTCTGGTCACGGGGGCAACGGCTCTGCCTCGCTCTGGGGAGGGCGGTGGACATCAGGTCGACCCGGCTCCAGGGCTGGCGTGTCGCCGTGGAGGGCGCCGTCGAGTCGAGGCAGTTGGTCGCAGGGGGGCAAGGTGTCTGCCTCGATACGGAGAGGGCGGCGGACACCGGGTTGACGTGACACAGGGGCCGGCGTGCTGCCGTAAAGGGCGACGCCGACTCGAGGCGGCTGGTCGCGGGGGGCGACAGGTCTGACTCGCGGTGGATATCGGGTCGGCCCGGCTCCAGGGTTGTCGTCCCGTCGGGGCGGACGCCGCCGAGTCAAGGCCGTCGGTCGCGGGTGCATGGTGTCTGCCTCACCCCGGGGAGGGCGGCAGACACCAGGTCGACCCGGCTCCGGAGCCGGCGTGTCGCTCTGGAGGGCGCAGCAGAGTCGAGGCAGTCGGTCGCGGGTGGCGACGGGTCTACCTTGCTACGGGGAGGGCGGCCAACACCGGGTCGACCTGACACAGGGGCCGGCGTGCTGCCTTAAAGGGCGACGCCGACTTGAGGCGGCTGGTCGCGGGGGGCGACAGGTCTGACTCGCGGTGGATATCGGGTCGGCCCGGCTCCAGGGTTGTCGTCCCGTCGGGGCGGACGCCGCCGAGTCAAGGCCGTCGGTCGCGGGTGCATGGTGTCCTGCCTCACCCCGGGGAGGGCGGCGGACACCAGGTCGACCCAGCTCCGGGGCCGGCGTGTCGCCGTGGAGTGCGCCGTCGAGTCGAGGCAGTCGGTCGCAGGGGGGCAAGGTGTCTGCCTCGATACGGAGAGGGCGGCGGACACCGGGTTGACCCGGCTCCAAGGCCAACGGGCCCCCGGGGAGGGCACCGCCGAGTCGGCCGGTCTCAAGGGTAACGGGTCTACCTCGCTCCGGGGCCGACGGCGAGCACCAGGTCTACCCGGCTCCAGGTCAACAGGTCTACCTCGCTCTAAGACTGGCGGCGGACATCAGGTGTACCTTGCTCCGGGGCAACAGGTCTACCTCTCTCTGGGGAGGGCGGCGGAAATCGCGTCGAAACAGCTCCTGGGCCAAGATGCCGTTGAAGAGGGCTCCGCCGAGTGGAGGCGGCCGGTCGCAGGGGCAACGGATCTCCCTTGCTCCGGGCAGGGCGGCGGACAACGGGTCAACCTGGCTCCTAGGCCGGTGTGACAACCGGGATGGCGCCACCGAGTTGGCCGGTCACGGGTGCAACGAGTCTACCACGCTTCGAGGCTGGCAGGCGGTCACCAGGTCTACCCGGCACCGGAACAACAGGTCTACCACGCTCCGGGGCTGGCGGCAGAAATCAGGTCAACCCGGCTCCAGGTCAACAGGTCTACCTCCCTCCAGGGAGGGCGGGCGGTCACCAGGTCTACCCGGCACCGGAACAACAGGTCTACCTCGCTCCAGGGCCGGAGGCGAACACCAGGTCTACCTGGCTCCGGGACAACAGGTCTACCACGCTCCGGGGAGGGCGGCGGACACCGGGTGGCACGGCTCCAGGGCAGGCGTGCCGCCGGTGAGGGCGCTGCCGAGTTGAGGCGGCCGGGTCGCGGGAGCAACAGGTTTACCTCGCTCCGGAGCCGGCGGCGGACATCAGGTCTCCCCAGCTCCGGGACAATGGGTCTGTCCGACTCCGGGGAGGGCGGCGGACATCGGGTCGGCCCGACTTCGGGGATGGCGTGCCGTCAGGTAGGGCGCCGCCGAGTCGAGGCAGCCGGTTGCGAGGGCAACAGGTCTACCTCGTTCCGGGGCTGGCGGCGGACACCAGGTCTACCCGGCTCCGGGACAACAGGTCTACCTCTCTCCGCGGAGGGCGGCGAACACCGGGTCGAACCGGCTCCGAGACCAGGGTGCCGCCGAAGACGACGCCGCCGAGTCGAGGCGGCCAGTCGCAGGTGCAAACGGTCTGCCTTGACCCGGGGAGAGCGGCGAACACCATGTTGGCCCCGCTCCGAGACGGGCGTGCCGCCGGGGACGGCACCGCCGAGTCGAGGCGACCGGTCGCGTGTGGCAGCAAGTCTGCATCGCTCCAGGCAGGGCAGCGGACATTGTGTGGACCCGGCTCCGAAGCCGGCGTGTCACCGGGGAGGTCGCAGCCAAGTTGAACCGGCCGGTCGCGGGGCGCAATGGGTCTGCCTCGCTCCAGGGCCGGCGGTGGACACCAATTCTACCCGGCTCCGGGATAACAGGTCTACCTTGCTCAAAGGAGGGGCAGCGGACAACGGGTCGACCCGGCTCCTAGGCCGTCGTGACAACGGGGAGGGCGCCATCGAGTTGACCGGACGCAAGAGCAACGGGTCTACCACGATTTGAGGCTGGCGGGGGACACCCGGCAGACTTCGGGTGGACCCGGCTCCAGGGCGGGCGTGCCGCCAGGGAGGGCGCCGCCAAGTCAAGGCGCACGGTCGCAATGGCAATCAGTCTACATCGCTTCGGGGCCGGCGGCGGACATCAGGTCTACCCGGCTCCAGGACAGCAGGTCTACCTCTCCCCGGGGAGGGCGGCGGACATCAGGTTTATCCGGCTGCGGGAGAACAGGTCTGCCTCGCTCTGGGGTCGGCGGCGGACATCAGGTATACCCGGCTCCGGGACAACAGGTCTACCTCTCTCCAAGGAGGGCGGCGGACACTGGGTCGACCCAACTCCAAGGCCAGGGTGCCGCCGAAGAAGACGCCGCCGAGTCGAGGCGGCCGGTAGCGGGTTGCAACGTGTCCTGCCTCGCTCTGGGGAGGGCGGCGGACATCGGGTCAACCCGGCTCCAGTGCCGGCGTGCCACCGGGGAGGGCGCCGCCAAGTTGAGGCGGCCGGTCGGGGGCAACGGTTTTACCTCGCTCCGGGGCCGGCAGCCGACATCAGGTTGCCTGGCTCCAGGACAACGGGTCTGCCTCGCTCCGGGGAGGGCGGCGGACATCGTGTCGGCCCGGCTCCGGGGCGTGCGTGCCGTCGGGGAGGGCGCCGCAGAGTTGATGCGGCCGGTCGTGGGGACAACGGGTCTGCCTCGCTACCAGGAGTGCGGCGGCCACCGGGTCAACCCGGCTCCGGGGCGGGCGAGACGCCAAGAAGGTCGTCGCCAATACGAGGCGGCCGGTCGCGAGGCGCAACGGGTCTGCCTCGCTCCAGGGCCGGCGGCGGACATCTGCTCTATCCGGCTCCGGGACAACCGGTCTACCTCGCTCCGGGGAGGGCGGCGGACATCAGATTTACCCGGCTCTGGGACAACAGGTCTACCTCTCTCCGGGGAGGGAGGCGGACATCGGGTCGACCTGGCTCCGGGGCCAGGGTGCCTCCAAAGAGGGCGTCGCCGAGTCAAGGAGGCCAGTTGCAAGGGCAACGGGTCTGCCTCGCTCCAGGGAGGGCGACGGACACGGGGTCGATCCGGCTCCAAGGCCTGCGTGCCGCAGGGGAGGGCATCGCCGAGTCGAGGCCCGCCGGTCGCGGGGGTAACCGGTCTGCCTAGCTCCGGGCAGGGCGGCGGACAACGGGTCGACCCGCCTCCTAGGCCGGCGTGACAACAGGGAGGGCGCCACCGAGTGGGCCGGTCCGCAAGGGCAACGGGTCTACCATGCTTCGAGCCTGGCGGCAAAACACCAGGTCAAACCGGCTCCGGGTCAAAAAGTCTACCCTCGCTCTGGTGAGGACTGCGGACACCGGGTGGACCCAGCTCCAGGGCAGGCGTGCCGCCAGGGAGGGCGCCGCCGAGTTGAGGCGGCCGGTCGCGGGGGGCAATGGGTTTACCCTCGCTCCGGGGCCGGTGGTGGACATCAGGTGTTCCCTGCTCCGGAACAACAGGTCTACCGCTCTCCGGGGCCGGCGGCAGAAATCAGGTCTACCCGGCTCCGGGTGAACAGGACTACCTCGCTCGTGGGAGGGCGGCGGACACCAAATCGACCCGGCTCCAGGGCAGGCGTGCCGCCAGGGAGGGCACCGCTGACTTGAGGCGGCCGATCACGGGGGCAACGGGTTTACCTCGCTCGCGGGCGCAACGTGTCTACAATCTACCCAGCTCCAGAACAACAGGCCTACCTCGCTCCAGGGACAGCGGCGGACATCGGGTCTGCCCGGCTCCGGGTTTGGCGTGCCGTCGGGGAGGGCGCCACAGTCGAGGCGGCGGTCCTGGTGACGACGTGGTTTGCCTCGCTACGGGGAGGGCCGCAGACACCGGATCGACACGGCTCCGGTGCCGGCGTGCCGCCGGGGATGGCGCCCCGAGCCGAGGCGGCTGGTCGCAGGAGCAAAGGGTCTGCCTCGCTCCCAGGAGGGGCGGCGGACACCGGGTCGACCCAACTCCGGTGCCGGCGTGTCGCTGTTGAGGGCGCCGCCGAGCTGAGGCAGTCGGTCGCAAGTGGCGACGGGTCTGACTCACTACGGGAGGGCGGCAAACACCGGGTCGTCCCGGCTCATGGGACAACACGTCTACCTCTCTCCTGGGAGGGGCGGCGAACACCGGGTCGACCCGACTACGGGGCCAGGGTGCCGCGGGAGTGGGACGCCGCCGAGTCGAGTCGGCCGGTCGCTGTGCAACGTGTATGCCTCGCCCCGGGGAGGACGGCGGACACCGGGTCCACCCGGCTCCAAAGCCGGCGCGCCGCCAGAGAGGGCGCAGCCGAGTCAAGGCGGCCGGTCGCGGGGTGGCAACAAGTCTGCATCGCTGAAGGCAGGGCAGCGGACATTGTGTGGACCCTCCTCCGGGGCCGGCGTGTCGCGGGGGAGGGCGCAGCCAAGTCGAGGCGGGCCGGTCGCAGGGTGCAATGGGTCCTGCCTCGCTCTGGGGACGGCGGACAGCGGGTTGACCCGACTCCGGGGCGACGTGCCACCGTGGAGGGCGCCACCGAGTCGAGGCGAACCGGTCAAGGGGTTGCAACGGGTCTGCCTCGCTATGGGTCGGGCTGTGGACACCGAGTCGACCCGAACCCGGGGTTGGCGTGCCGCGGGGAAGACGCCGCCGAGTCGAGGTGGACGGTCGCGGGGGGGGAAAGTGTCTGCCTCGATACGGGGATGGCGGGCGGACACCGGGTCGACATGACACCAGGGCCAGCGTTGCTGCTGTAGAGGGCGACACCGACTCGAAGCAACCGGTCGCGGGGGCAACGAGTCTACCTCGCTCTGGGGACGGCGGCGGAAATCAGGTCTACCCAGCTCCGGGACAACAGGTCTACCTCGCTCCAGGGGAGGGCGGCAGCTACCGCTCGACTCGGATCCGAGGTTGACATTCAGTCGGGGAGGGCGCCGCAGAGTCGAGGCGGCCGGTCTTGGGGGCGATGTGTTTGCCTCGTTACTGGGAGGGCGGAGGACACCGGGTCGACCCGGATCCAGGCCGGCGTGCCACCGGGGATGGCGCTGCACAGTCGAGGCGGCTGGTCGTGGGGGCAATGGTCTGCCTCACTCCGGGGAGGGCGGTGGACACCGGGTCGCCCGACTCCGGGCTGGCTGTGCGCCGTGGAGGGGCGCCGCCGAGTCGAGACAGTCAATCGCGAAGGGCGACGGGTCTGCCTCGCTACGGGAGGGGCGGCAGAACCAGTGTCGACCCAACTCCGGGGCTGGTGTGTCGCCGGGGAGGGCGCCGCCGAGTCAAGGTGGCTGGTGAAGCACAACGTGGTCTACCGAACCTCTAGGGCCGGCGGCGGACATTGTGTGGAACACAGCTCCGGGCCGGGATGGCGCCGCCAAGTCGAGGCGGCCGGTCGCGGCCGCAACGGGTCTGCCTCGCTCCAGGGCCGGCGGTGGACACCAGGTCTAGCCAGCTTTGGGATAACAGTCTACCTCGCTCAAAGGAGGGCGGGGACACCTGGTAGACCCAGCTCAGGGCCAACGTGCCGCTGGGGATGGCGCCGCCGAGTCGAGGCGGCTGGTCGCGGGGGCAACGGGTCTGCCTCTCTCCGGGGAGGGCTGCGGACACCGGGTCGTCCCGACTCCGGGGCGGACGTGCCGGCCGGGAGGGCGCCGCCAGGTTGAGGCAGCCTGTCGCGGGGTACGACGGGTCCTGCCTCGCTACAGGAAGGGCACGTACACAGGGTCGACCCGACAACAGGCTTGCGCGCTCGGGGATGACATCGCCGAGTCGAGGGCGGTCGCGGGGGCGAGGGTTCTGCCTCGCTTTGGGGAGGGCAGCGGAAACCGGGTCGTCCAGGTTCTGGGGCCGGCGTGCCGCTTGGAGTGAGCCGCCGAGTCGAGGCGGTCGGTGGGGGTTACGGGTCTGCTTCACTGGGGAGTGTGGCGGACACCGGGTCGGCTTGGCTTTGGGGCGGGCGTGCCGCCAGGGAGGGCGCCGCAGAATCGAGGTGGCCAGTCGCAGGGGCAACGGATCTAATTCGCTCCAAAGCCGTCGGCGGACACCGGTCTGACCGGCTGCGGGACAAGAGGTCTACCTCGCTCCGGGGAGGGCGGCGGACACGGTCAACCCGGCTCCGGAGTCAGCGTGCCGCCCGGAGGGCGCCGCCGCGTCGAGGAGGATGGTCACGGAGGGCGAAAGGACTGCCTCGCTCGGGGAAGGGCAGCGGACACCGGGTCCGAGCGGCTCCAAAGCGGTGTGCAGCCAAGGTGGGCGCCGCAGAGCCAAGGATGTCGGTCACAGGGGGAACGGGTCTACATCGCTCCGGGTCCAGCGGCGGACACCAGGTCTACCCGTCTCCGGAACAACAGCTCTACCTTGCTCCGGGGCCGGCGGCGGACATCAGGTCTACCCTGCTCCAAGACATCAGGTCTACCTCGCTCCGGGGCAGGCAACAGAAACCGTGTCGAACCGGCTCTGGGGCCGCTTGCCGCCGGGAGGGCGCCGCCGAGTTGAGGCAGACGGTCGCGGGCAACAGATCTGCCTCGCTCCAGGTAGGGCGGCGGACACCGGGTCGACCCGGCTCCGGGCCGGCTTGCCAATGGGGAGGGCGCCACTGAGTAGACCGGTCGCAAGAGCAACAGGTCTACCACACTTCGAGGCTGGCGGCGGACACCAGGTCTACCCGGCATCGGAACAACAGGTCTACCTCCCTCCGGGGCCGGCGGCAGAAATCAGGTCGACCCGGCTCCGGGTCAGGACTACCTCGCTCAGGGGAGGGCGCGGACACCGGGTGGACCCGGCTCCAGGGCGGGCGTGTTGCCAGGGAGGTGCCGCAGAGTCGAGGCGGCCAGTTGCGGGGGCAACGGGTCTACCTGGCTCCAAGGCCGGCGGCGGACACCAGGTCTACCCGGCACCAGAATAACAGGTCTACCTCGATCAAGGGTGGGCGGCGGACACAGGGTCGACCCGACTCCGGGGTTGGCATGCCTCCATAGAAGGCGACACCGAGTCGAGGCGGCTGGTCGCGGGGGCGACAGGTTTGCCTCGCTCCAAAGAGGCGACGGACACCGGGTCGACCCGGATCCAAGGCCAGGGTCCGCAGGAGAGGACGCCGCCGAGTCAAGGCAGCCATTCGCGAGGGGTAAAGGGTCTGCCTCGCTCCGGGGACAGCGGCAAACACCGAGTCGACCCGGCACCGAAGCAGGCGTGCCGCCGGGGAGGCACCGCTAAGTCGAGGCGGCCGGTCGTGGGGACAACAAGTCGACCTCGCTCTGGGGCCGGCGGTGAACATCAGGTCTACCCGGCTCCCGGGACAACAATTCTACCTCTCTCCACGGAGGGCGGCGGACACCGGTCTACCCGGCTCCAGGCCGGCGTGCCGCCTTAGAGGCGCCGCCGAGTCGAGGCGGCCGCTCTCGTGGGGGCAAAAGGTCTGCCTCGCTACGGGGAGTTCAGCGGACACCGGGTGGACCCGGCTCCAAAGCCAGGGTGCCGCAGGGGAGGCGCCGCCAGGTCGAGGCGGCCGGTTGCGAGGGCAACTTGACCTCGCTCCGGGGCCGGCGGTGGACATCATTTCTACCTGGCTCCGGGACACAGTTCTACCTCTCTCCGGAGAGGGCGGCAGACACCAAGTCGACCCAGTTTCAAGGCCGGCGGGCCACCGGGGAGGCGCCGCAGAGTCGAGGCCCGGTCCGGGGGCGATGTGTTTGCCTCGCTACGGGGAGGGGGCAGACAAAGGTCGACCCGGCTCTGCGGCGTGCGTGTTGCTGGGGAGGGTGCCGCAGAGTCGAGGCGGCCAGTCGCGGGGGCAACTGGTCTGCCTCGCTCCGGGGTGGGCGGACATAGGGTCGACCCGACTCCCGGCGGACGTGCCGCCAATAAGGGCGCCGCCGAGTCGATGCGGCCGGTCGCGGGGTGTGCCGGTCTCCCTCGCTACAGGGAAAGCGGCGGACACCGGGTCGACCCGATTCCGGGGTTGGCATGCCTCCATAAAGGCGACGCCGAGTCGAGGCGGCCGGTTGCGGGGGGCGACAGGTTTTGCCTCACTCCAGGGGGTGGCGGACACCGGGTCGACCCGGCTCCAAGGCCAGGTGCCGCCAGAGAGGAGGCCGCCGAGTCAAGGCGGCCGGTCGCAAGGCGCAATGGGTGTGCCTCGCACCGGGGAGAGCGGTGGACACCGGGTCGACCCGGCTCCAATGCGGGCGTGAAGCCTGGGAGGGCGTCGCCAAATCGAGGCGCCCGGTCGCGGTGACAACGAGTCTACCTCACTCTGGGGCCGGCGGCGGACATCAGTCTACCCGGCTCCGGGACAACAGTCTGCCTCTCTCCGGGGAGGGTGGCGGAAATCAGTTTTCCCCGCATCCGGGGAAAAAGGTCTACCTCGCCCCGGGGAGGGCGGCAGACACCGGTCGACCCGCTCCGGGGCCGGCGTGCCGCCAGGGGGCGCCAACGAGTCGCGGGGCAAGGTGTCTGCCTCGATACGGGGAGGGCGGCGGACACCGGGTGGACATGACACGGGGCCGGCGTGCTGCCGTAAAGGGCGACAGCGACTCGAGGTGGCTGGTCACGGGGGGCGACATGCTGACTCGTTATGGGGAGGGCAGCGGACATGAGGTCAAACCGGCTCCAAGGACAGGTGCCGCCAGAGAAAACACCGCCAGTCGAGGCGGCCGTTCGCGAGGGCAACGGGTCTTCTCGCTCCGGGAGAGAGGCGGACACCAGCTTGACCTCGCTCCGGTGCGGGCGTGAAGCCGGAAAGGGCACGCCAAGTCGAGGTGCCCGGTCGCGAAGGCAACGAGTCTACCTCTCCCGGGACAGCAGCGACATCAGGTTCTACCCGTCTCTGGACAACAGGTCTACCTCTCTCTGGGGAGTGCGGCAGACACCGGGTCGACCCAGCTAAGGGGCCGGCGTGCCGCCGGGGAGGGCGCCGCCGAGTCGAGGCGGCCGGTCGCAAGGGCAATGGGTCTACCGGGCTGCAGGGCTGACGGCGAGCACCAGGTCTACCTGACTCCAAGACAACAGGTCTACCTCACTCCAGGGCAGGCGGCGGACATCAGGTGTACCCGGCTCCGGGAAAACACGTCTACCTCTCTCCGGGGAGGGCGGCAGAAAGCGCATCGAACCGGCTCCTGGGCCAGGGTGCCGCCGAAGAGGGCGTCGCCGAGTCGAAACGGCCAGGCACGGGGTCGACGTGTTTGCCTCGCTCCGGGGAGGACGGCAGACACCGGGTCGACCCGAATCCAAGGCCGGCGTGCCGCCTGGGAGGGCGCCGCCGAGTCGAGGCGGCTGGTCGCGGGGGGCAACATGTCTGCCTCGCTATGAGTAGGGCGGCTGACCCTGGGTCGACCTGGCTCCTGGGCGGCATGCCGCAAGGGAGGGCGCCACCGATTCGAGGCGGCCGTCACGGATGGCGACAGGTCTGCCTCACAACGCGAGGGCGGCGGACACTGGGTCGACCCTGTCCAAAACCAGGGTGCCGCTGGGGAGGACGCCGCCGAGTCGAGGCGGCCGGTCGTGAGGCGCAACAGGTCTGCCTCGCTCCGGGGAGAGCGGCGGACACCGGGTCTACCCGGCTCCGGTGCGGGCGTGAAGCCGGGGAGGGCGCCGCCAAATCGAGGCGGCCGGTCGCGAGGCGCAACGGGTCTGCCTCGCTCCGGGCCGGCGGCGGACATCAGCTCTATCCGGCTCCGGGACAACCAGTCTACCTCTCCCCGGGGAGGACGGCGGACATCCGGTTTTACCCGGCTCCGGGACAACAGGTCTACCTCGCTCCGGGGAGGGTGGCAGACACTGGGTCGAGCCAAATCAGGGGGCGGACGTGCCACCAGGGAGGGCTCACGTCGAGTCGCGGCGGCCAGGTCGCGGGGGCAACGGGTCTGCCTTGCTACAAGGAGGGCGTTAGCCACCGGGTCGACACGGCTCCAGGTCAGGCATGCCGCCGGGGAGGGCGCCGCCAAATCGAGGCGGCCGGTTGTGGGGGCAACGTGTCCTACCTCGCTCCGGGGACGCGGCAGACATCAGTTCTAACACGGCTCCGGGACAACAGGTCTACCTCCCTCCGGGAGGGCGGAGGACACCTGTCGATTCGGCTCCGGGACAACAGTTCTACCTCTCTCCGGGGAGGGCTGGCGGACACCGGGTCGACCCCGGCTACGGGGCCAGGTGGCCGCCGGAGTGGACACCAGCCGACGTCGAGATGGCCGGCGGCGGGAAGCAACAATTCTGCAATCGCTCCAGGCAGGGCAGCGGACATTGTGTGGACCCGGCTCCGGGGCCGGTGTGTCCGCCGAGGAAGGCGCCACCAAATCGAGGCGGCCCGCCGCGGGCGCAAGGGGTCTGCCCTGGATCCGGGGCCGGCAGCGGACACCAGGTCTACCCGGCTCCGAAACAACAGCTCTACCTTGCTCTGGGGCCGGCGGCGAACATCAGGTTTACCTGGCTCCAAGAAAACAGGTCTACCTCTCTCCGGGGAGGGCAGCGGACACCGGGTCGACCTGGCTCCGAAGCTAGGGTGCCGCCAAAGAGGACGCTGCCGAGTCGAGGCGGCTGGTAGCCAGTGCAATGTGTATGCCTCGCTCCGGGGAGGGCAGCGGACATCAGGTCGACCCGTGTTTCCGGGGCCAGTGTTCCGCCGAAGAGGGCGCCACCGAGTCGAGGCGGCCGTACGTGGGGGGCGACAGGTCTGCCTCGCTAGGGGGAGTGTAGCGACACTGGGTAGACACGGCTCTGGAGTCGTGCGTGCCGCCGGGAGGGTTCCGCATAGTCGAGGGCGGCCGGAAATGAGTTTACCTTGCTCCAGGGCCAGCGGCGGACACCAGGTCTTCCTCGGCTCCGGAACAACCAATCTACCTCTCCCCGGGGAGGAGCGGACATCAGGTGTATCCGGCTCTGGGACAACCGGTCTACCGATCCCCTGGGAGGGCGGCGGACATCAGGTTTACCCGGCTCCGGGACAACAGGTCTACCTCGCTTCGGGGAGGGCTACGGACACCGGGTCGACCCGGCTCCAGGGCCGGCGTGCCGCCAGGGAGGGCTCAGTCGAGTCGCGGTGGCCGGTCGCGGGGGGCAACGGGTCTGCCTCGCTACCGGGAGTGCGGCGGCCACCGGGTCGACCCGGCTCCGGGGCGGGCGAGCCGCCGGGGAGGGCGCCGCCGATTCGAGGCGGCTGGTTGCGGATGGCGACAGGTCTGCCTCACAACGGCGAGGGCGGCGGACACTGGGTCGACCCGGTCCTAGGTCAGGGTGGCCGCCGGGGAGGATGCCCGATTCAAAGTGGACGGGTCGTGAGCGCAACGGGTCCTGCCTCGCTCCAGGGAGAGCGGCGGACACCGGTCTACCTCGCTCCGGTGCGGGGCGTGAAGCGGGGAGGGCGCGCCAAATCGAGGCGCCCGGTCCGTGGTGACGAGTCTACCTCGCTCCGGGGTCGGCGGCGAAAAATCAGGTCTACCCCGGCTCCGGACCACAGGTTCTACCTTGCTGAAGAAGGGCCGGCGGACACCGGGTCGACCCGGCTCTGGGGCCGGCGTGCCGCCAGGGAGGGCTCAGTCGAGTCGCGGCGGCCGGTCGCGGGGGCAACGGGTCTGCCTCGCTACCGGGAGTGCGGCGGCCACCGGGTCGACCCAGCTCCGGGGCGGGCGAGCCGCCGGGAAGGTCGCCGCCGAGTCGAGGCGGCCGGTCCGCGAGGCGCACGAGTCTGCCTCACTTCCGGGGCTGGCAGCGGAGATCAGTTCTATCCGGCTCCAGGACAACCTGGCTACCTCGTCCCCGGGGAGGGCGTCGGACACCAGGTCTACCCGGCTCAGGGACAAGAGGTCTATCTCGCTCCAAGGAGGGCGGCGGCACTGGGTCGAGCCAAATCAGGAGTGGATGTGCTGCCAGGAGGGCTCAGTCGAGTCGCAGCGGCCGGTCGCGGGAGCAACGGGTCTCCTCGCTACCGAGAGGTGCGGCGACCACTGGGTAAACACGGCTCCAGGGCGGGCGTGACGCCGGGTAGGGCGCCGCCAAGTGGAGGCAGCCGGTTGCGGGGGCAACGAGTCTACCTCGCTCCGGGGACGGCGGCGGACATCAGTTCTACCCGGCTCCGGACACAGGTCTACACCTCCCTCCGGGGAGGGCGGAGGACACCGGGTCGACCCAGCTCCGGGACAACAGGTCTACCTCTCTCCGGGGTGGGCTGCGCACACCGGGTCGAACCCAGCGACGGGGCCAGGGTGCCGCTGGAGTGGACGCCGCCGACTCGAGGCGGCCGGTCACTGGGGGGCAACAAGTCTGCATCGCTCCAGGCAGGGCAGCGAACATTGTGTGACCCGGCTCCGGGGCCGACGTGTCGCCGGGGAGGGCGCCGCCAAATCGAGGCGGCCGGCCGCGGGAGCAACGGTCTGCCTTGCTCTAGGGCTGGCGGCGAACACCAGTCTACCCGCTCCGGCATAACAGGTCTACCTTGCTCAAGGGTGGGCGCGGACACCGGGTCGCCCCGGCTCCGTGGCCGGTGTGCCCGCCGGGGATGGCGCCGCTGAGTCGAGCGGCTGGGTCGCGGGGCAACTGGTCTTGCCTCGCTCCGGGGTGGGGGGCGGACATAGGTCGACCCAACTCCGGTGCGGACGTGCCGCCGGGGAGGGAGCCACCGAGTTGAGGTGGCCGGTCGCGGGGGTGCGACGGTCTCCCTCGCTACGGGGAGGGCGGCGGACACCGGGTCGACCCTACTCCGGGGTTGGCATGCCTCAACATAGAAGGCGACGCCGAGTCGGGGGCTGCTGGTCGAAGGGTGCGACTGGTCTCCCTCGCTCCAGAAGGCGACAGACACCGGGTCGACCCGGCTCCAAGGCCAGGGTGCCGCAGGAGAGTATGCCCCGAGTCCAGGCAGCCAGTCGCCGAGGGGTATAAAGAGTCTGCCTCGCGTCTCGGGGAGAGCGGCGGACACCGGGTCTACCTGGCCCTGGGCGTCGTGCCGCTGGTGAGGGCGCCGCCAAGGATTCGAGGTGGCCGGTCACGGGGACAACGTTTGACCTCCCTCCGGGGGCCGTGGCGGACATCAGTGTCTACCCAGCTCCGGGAAAACAGTTCTACCTCTCTCCACGGAGGGCGGCGGACACCGGTTCGACCTGGCTCCGAAGGCAGGGTGCCGCCGAAGAGGAGCTGCCGTCGAGGCGGCCGGTAGCAGTGCACGTGGCGGGGGCAACAAGTCTGCATCGCTCCGGCAGGGCAGCGGACATTGTGTTGGACCCGGCTTCGGGCCGACGTGCGCCTGGGAGGGCAACCGCCAAATTGAGGTGGACGGCCGCGGGCGCAACGGGTCTGCCTTGCTCCGGGGCCGGCAGCGGACACCAGGTCTACCCGGCTCCGAAACAACAAATCTACCTCGCTCTGGGGCCGGCGGCAGAAAGCAGGTTTACCCTGCTTCAAGACAACAGGGTCTAACCTCTCTCCGGGAGGGCGGACGGACACCGGGGTCGACCTGGCTCCGAAGGCAGGGTGCCGCCGAAGAGGACGCTGCCGAGTCGAGTCGGCCGGTAGCAGTGTGCAACGTCTGCCTCGCTACGGGGAGGGCTGCGGACACCGTGTCGACCCAGCTCCGGGGCCTGCGTGCCGCCGTGGGTGGGTGCCGCAGAGTCGAGGCGGCCAGTTGCGGGGGCAACGGGTCTACCTGGCTTCAGGGCCGGCGGCGGACACCAGGTCTTCCCGGCTCTGGTTAAACAGGTCTACCTCGCTCAAGAGTGGGCGGCGGACACTGGGTCGACCCAGCTCCGGTGCCGGCGTGCCGCCAGGGATGGCGCCGCCGAGTCGAGGCGGCTGGTCGCAGGGGAAACTGGTCTGCCTCGCTCTGGGGTGGGGGACAGACACCGGGTCGACCCGACTCCGGGGCGGACATCCTGCCGGGGAGGGCGCCGCCGAGTCGAGGTGGCCGTCCGCGGGTGTGCGACGGGTCAGCCTTGCTACGGGGAGTGCGGCGGACATCGGGTCGACCCGTCTCGAGAACCGTCGGCCCCGCCGGGGATGATGCCGCATAGTCGAGTGCTGCCGGTCGCGAAGGAGACAGGTCTGCCTCGCCCCGGGTAGGGCGGAGGACACCGGGTCGACATGGCCCTGGAGCCAGCGTGTCGCCGGGGAGGGCGCTGCCAAGTCGAGGCGGCCGGTTGCGGGCTCAACAGGTCTGCCTCGCTCCGGGGCTGGCGGCGGACACCAGGTCTACCCGGCTCCAGAACAACAGGTCTAAGCCTCGCTCCGGGGCCGGCTTCGGAATCAGGTTTACCCGGCTCCGTGACAACAGGTCTACCTCGCTCCGCAGAGGGCGCGGACACCGGGTATCCCGGCTCGGGGCCGGGGGGCTGGAAGGGAGGGCGCCGCCTAGTCGAGGCGGCGGGTCGAGAAAGCAACGTGTCTGCATCGCTACGGGGAGGGTGGCATCCACCGGGTCGACCTGACACCAGGGCCGGCGTGTTGCAGGGGAGGGCGCCGCCAGGTCGAGGCGGCCGGTCGCGAGCGCAACGAGTTGACCTCGCTCCGGGGCGGCGGCGGACATCAGGTCTACCTGACTCTGTGACAACAGTTCTACCTCTCTCCGGAGAGGGCGGCAGACACCAAGACGAGCCAGTTTGAAGGTCGGCAAGCCGCCGGGGAGGGCGCCGCAGAGTCGAGGCGGCCGGTCCGGGGGCGACGTGTTTGCCTCGCTACGGGGAGGGGGGCGAACATCATGTTTTCCCGCATCCGGGGAAACAGGTCTACCTCGCCCCGGGGAGGGCGGCATGCACCGGGTCTACCCGGCTCCGGGACGGGCGTGTCGTCGGGGAGGGCATCGCCAAGTCAACCCGCTTGGTCGCGGATGCAACGTGTCTGCCTCGTCTCGTGGAGGGCGGCAGACATCGGGTCATCCCGGCTCCGGGTTTGGCGTGCCGTCAGAGAGGGCGCCGCACAGTCGAGGCGGCCGGTCCCGGGGGCGACGTGTTTGCCTCGCTACGGGGAGGGCGGCGGACATAGGGTCGACCCGGCTTTGGGGCCGGCGTGCTGCCGGGGATGGCGCCGCCGAGTCGAGGCGGCTGGTCACAGGGGCAACGGCTCTGCCTCGCTCTGGGGAGGGCGGTGGACACAGGGTCGACCCGGCTCCGGGGCCGGCGTGTCGCCGTGGAGGGCGCCATCGAGTCGAGGCAGTCAGTCGCAGGGGGGCAAGGTGTCTGCCTGGATACGGAGAGGGCGACGGACACGGGGTTGCCCCGACTCCAAGGACAGGGTGCCTCCGGAGAGGACGCCGCAGGGGGCAACGGGTCTGCATTGCTCCAGGCAGGGCAGCGGACACTGCGTGGACCCGGCTCCGGAGCCGGCGTGTCGCCTGGGAGTGCGCCGCCAAGTCGAAGCGGCCGGTCGCGGGGGCAACGGGTTTACCTCGCTCTGGGGCCGGCTACGGATATCAGGTCTACATGGCTCCTGGAGAACGGTTCAGCCTTGCTCCGGGGAGGGCGGTGGATATCAAGTCGGCCCGCCTCCGGGGTTGTCGTCTTGTCGGGGCGGACGCCACCAAGTCGAGGCCGTCGGTCGCGGGTGCATGGTGTCTGCCTCACCCCGGGGAGGGCGGCGGACACCGGGTCGACCCGGCTCCGGGGCCAGCGTGTCGCCGTGGAGGGCGCCATCGAGTCGAGGCAGCCGGTCGCAGGGGGCAACGGGTCTGCATTTTTCCAGGCAGGGCAGCGGACACTGCGTGGACCTGGCTCCGGAGCCGGCGTGTCGCCTGGGAGGGCGCCGCCAAGTCGAGGCGGCCGGTCGCGGGGGCAACGGGTTTACCTCGCTCTGGGGCCAGCGGCGGATATCAGGTCTACCTTGCTCCTGGACAACGGGTCTGCCTCGCTCCGGGGAGGGCGGCGGACACCGGGTCGACCCGGCTCCGGGGCCGGCGTGTCGCCGTGGAGGGCGCCGTCGAGTCGAGGCAGCCAGTCCAGGTGGCAACAAGTCTGCATCGCTCCAGGCAGGGCAGCGGACATTGTGTGGACACGGCTCCGGGGCCGGGGATGGCGCCGCCAAGTCGAGGCGGCCGGTCGCGGCCGCAACGGGTCTGCCTCGCTCAAGGGCCGGCGGTGGACACCAGGTCTAGCCAGCTTTGGGATAACAGGTCTACCTCGCTCAAAGGAGGGCGGCGGACACCGGGTCCACCCAGCTCAAAGCCAACATGCCGCTGGGGATGGCGCCGCCGAGTCGAGGCAGCTGGTCGCGGGGGCAACGGGTCTGCCTCTCTCCGGGGAGGGCTGTGGACACCGGGTCGTCCCGACTCTGGGGCGGACGTGCCGCCGGGGAGGGCGCTGCAGAGTCGAGGCGGACAGTCGCAGAGGCAACGGGTCTGCCTCACTACGGGGAGGGCGGCGGAGACCGGGTCGACCCGGCTCCGGAACCGGCGTGCTGCCGGGGATGACGCCGCCGAGTCGAGGCGGCCGGTCGCGGGGGCGACGGTTCTGCCTCGCTTTGGGGAGGGCAGCGGAAACCGGGTCGTCCGGGTTCTGGGGCCGGCGTGCCGCCTTGGAGTGAGCCGCCGAGTCGAGGCGGTCGGTCGTGGGGGTTACGGGTCTGCTTCGCTCCGGGGAGTGCGGTGGACACCGGGTCGGCTCGGCTTTGGGGCGGGCGTGCCGCCGGAGAGGGCGCCGCAGAATCGAGGTGGCCGGTCGCAGGGGCAATGGATCTAATTCGCTCCAAAGCCGTCGGCGGACACCAGGTCTGACCGGCTGCGGGACAAGAGGTCTACCTCGCTCCGGGGAGGGCGGCGGACACCGGGTCAACCCGGCTCCGGAGTCAGCGTGCCGCCCGGGAGGGCGCCGCCGCGTCGAGGAGGATGGTCACGGAGGGCGAAAGGACTGCCTCGCTCGGGGAAGGGCAGCGGACACCGGGTCCTAGCGGCTCCAAAGCGGGTGTGCAGCCAAGGTGGGCGCCGCAGAGCCAAGGATGTCGGTCGCAGGGGGAACGGGTCTACATCGCTCCGGGTCCAGCGGCGGACACCAGGTCTACCCGGCTCTGGAACAACAGCTCTACCTTGCTCCGGGGCCGGCGGCGGACATCAGGTCTACCCTGCTCCAAGACATCAGGTCTACCTCGCTCCGGGGCAGGCGGCGGAAACCGTGTCGAACCGGCTCTGGGGCCGGCTTGCCGCCGGGGAGGGCGCCGCCGAGTTGAGGCAGACGGTCGCGGGGCAACAGATCTGCCTCGCTCCAGGTAGGGCGGCGGACACCGGGTCGACCCGGCTCCGGGGCCGGCTTGCCACTGGGGAGGGCACCACTGAGTAGACCGGTCGCAAGAGCAACAGGTCTACCACGCTTCGAGGCTGGCGGCGGACACCAGGTCTACCCGGCACCGGAACAACAGGTCTACCTCCCTCCGGGGCCGGCGGCAGAAATCAGGTCTACCCGGCTCCGGGTCAACAGGACTACCTCGCTCAGGGGGAGGGCGGCGGACACCGGGTGGACCCGGCTCCAGGGCGGGCGTGTTGCCAGGGAGGGTGCCGCAGAGTCGAGGCGGCCAGTTGTGGGGGCAACGGGTCTACCTGGCTCCAAGGCCGGCGGTGGACACCAGGTCTACCCGGCACCAGAATAACAGGTCTACCTCGATCAAGGGTGGGCGGCGGACACCGGGTCAACCCAGATCCAAGGCCAGGGTCCGCAGGAGAGGACGCCGCCGAGTCGAGGCAGCCATTCGCGAAGGGTAAAGGGTCTGCCTCGCTCCGGGGACAGCGGCAGACACCGAGTCGACCCGGCACCGAAGCGGGCGTGCCGCCGGGAAGGGCACCGCTAAGTCGAGGCGGCCGGTCGCGAGGACAACAAGTCGACCTCGCTCTGGGGCCGGCGGCAGACATCAGGTCTACCCGGCTCCGGGACAACAATTCTACCTCTCTCCACGGAGGGCGGTGGACACCGGGTCTACCCGGCTCCGGGGTTGGCTTGCCTCCATAGAAGGCGACACCGAGTCGAGGCGGCCGATCGCAGGGTGCGACAGGTGTGCCTCGCTACGGGGAGGGCGGCGAACACCGGGTTCGACCCGACTTTGGGGTTGGCGTGTCGCCGGGGAGGGCGCCGCCAAGTCGAGGCGCGGGGTCGCGGGCGCAACGGGTCTACCGATCTCCGAGGCCGGCGGCGGACACCAGGTCTACCCGGCTCCGGAACAACAGGTCTACCTCGCTCCGGGGACGTCGGCGGACATCAGATTTAACCGGCTCCGGGACAAGTCTACCTCGCTCCGGGGAGGGCGGCAGCCACCGGGTCGACACGGCTCCGTGGCGGGCGTGCCGCCTGGGAGAATGCCGCCGAGTCGAGGTGGCCGGTCGCTGGGGTAACGAGTTGACCTCGCTCCGGTGCCGGCGGCGGACATCAGGTCTGCCCAGCTCCCCGACAACAATTCTACCTCTCTCCGCGGAGGGCGGCGAACACCGAGTCGACCCGGCTCCGGGGCCAGGGTGCCGCCAAAGAGGACGCAGCCGAGTCGAGGTGGCCTGTCGCAGGTGCAAAGGGTCTGCCTCGCTCCAGGGGAGGGAGGGGGGACACCGGGTCAACCCTGCTCCAGGGCTGGCGTGCCGCAGGGGAGGGCGACGCCGAGTCGAGGCGGCCAGTCGCAGGGGCAACAGTTCTGCCTCACTACGGGGAGGGCGGCGGACATCGGGTCGACCCCCTCCGGATTCGCCGTTTTGCCGGGGATGACGCCGCTGAGTTGAGGTGGCCGGTCGCGGGGGGCAACGGGTCTACCTCGCTCCAGGGCCGGCGGCGGCCAACAGGTCTACTCGGCTCTGGAACAACAGCTCTACTTTGCTCCGCGGCCGGCGGCGGACATCAGGTCTACCCTTCTCCAAGACAACAGGACTACGTCGCTCTGGGGAGTGCGGCCGTCATCAGGCCGACACGGCTCTGGGGCCGGCGTGACGCTGGGCAGGGCGCCGCCGAGTCTTGGCATCCGGTCGCGTGAGCGACGGGTCTGCCTCACTCCGAGCAGGGCGGCGGACACCTGGTCGACCCGGCTCCAAGGCCGGCGGGCCGCCGGGGAGGGCGCCGCCGCGTCGGCCGGTCGCAAGGGCAATGGGTCTACCGGGCTGCGGGGCTGACGGCGAGCACCAGGTCTACCTGACTCCAGGACAACAGGGCTACCTCACTCCAGGGCAGGCGGCGGACATCAGGTGTACCCGGCTCCGGGAAAACACGTCTACCTCTCTCCGGGGAGGGCGGCAGAAAGCGCATCGAACCGGCTCCTGGGCCAGGGTGCCGCCGAAGAGGGCGTCGCCGAGTCGAAACGGCCAGGCACGGGGTCGACGTGTTTGCCTCGCTCCGGGGAGGACGGCAGACACCGGGTCGACCCGAATCCGTGGCCGGCGTGCCGCCTGGGAGGACGCCGCCGAGTCGAGGCGGCTGGCCGCGGGGGCAACGTGTCTGCCTCGCTACGAGTAGGGCGGCTGACCCTGGGTCGACCTGGCTCCTGGGCGGGCGTGCCGCCGGGGAGGGCGCCGCCGATTCGAGGCGGCCGGTCACGGATGGCGACAGGTCTGCCTCACTACGGCGAGGGCGGCGGACACTGGGTCGACCCGGTCCAAAACCAGGGTGCCGCTGGGGAGGACGCTGCCGAGTCGAGGAGGCCGGTCGTGAGGCGCAACGGGTCTGCCTCGCTCCGGGGAGAGCGGCGGACACCGGGTCTACCCAGCTCCGGGACAACAGGTCAACCTCTCTCTGGGGCCAGCGGCGGACACCAGGTCTACCCGGCTCCGAGACAAGCGGTCTACCTCTCCCCTGGGAGGGTGGCGGCGGACATCAGGTTTACCTGGCTCCGGGACAACAGGTGTACCTCGCTCCAGGGAGGGCAGCGGACACCGAATCGACCCAAATCAGGGGCCGGCGTGCCACCAGGGAGGGCTCAGTCGAGTCGTGGCGGCCGGTTGCGGGGGCAACGTGTCTACCTCGCTCCGGGGACGGTGGCGGACATCAGGTCTACCCGGCTCCAGGACAACAGGTCTACCTCTCTCCGAGGAGGGCGGCGAACATCAGGTGTACCCGGCTCCGTGACAACAGGTCTACCTCTCTCCGGAGAGGGCTGCGGACACCGGGTCGACCTGGCTCCTGGGTGTGCGTGCCGCCGGGGAGGGCGCCGCCAAGTCGAGGTGGCCGGTCGCGGAAGCAACGAGTTGACCTCCCTCCAGGGCCGATGGCGGACATCAGGTCTACCCGGCTCCAGGACAACCAGTCTACCTCTCCCCGGGGAGGGTGGCGGACATCAGGTGTATCCCGCTCCGGGACAACCAGTCTACCGATCCCCTGGGAGGGCGGCGGACATCAGGTTTACCCGGCTCTGGGACAACAGGTCTACCTCGCTCCGGGGAGAGCTACAGTCACCAGGTCGACCCGGCTCCGGGGCCGGCGTGCCACCAGGGAGGGCTCAGTCGAGTCGCGGCAGCCGGTCGCAGGGGCAACGGGTCTGCCTCGCTACCGGGAGTGCGTCGGCCACCGGGTCGACCGGGCTCTGGGGCGGGCGAGCCGCCGGGGAGGGCGCCGCCTAGTTGAGGCGGCCGGTTGTGGGGGCAACGTGTCTACCTCGCTCAGGGGACGGTGGCGGACATCAGTTCTACCCGGCTCCAAGACAAGAGGTCTACCTCGCTCCGGGGAGGGCGGCGGACACTGGGTCGAGCCAAATCAGGGGTGGATGTGCCGCCAGGGAGGGCTCAGTCGAGTCGCAGCAGCCGGTCGCGGGGGCAACGGGTCTGCCTCGCTACCGGGAGGGCGGCGGCCACCGGGTAAACACGGCTCCAGGGCGGGCGTGACGCCGGGGAGGGCGCCGCCAAGTGGAGGCAGCCGGTTGCGGGGGCAACGAGTCTACCTCGCTCCGGGGACGGCGGCAGACATCAGTTCTACACGGCTCCGGGACAACAGGTCTACCTCCCTCCGGGGAGGGCGGAGGACACCGGGTCGACCCGGCTCCGGGACAACAGGTCTACCTCTCTCCGGGGAGGGCTGCGCACACCGGGTCGACCCAGCTACGGGGCCAGGGTGCCGCCGGAGTGGACGCCGCCGACTCGAGGCGGCCGGTGGCGGGGGGCAACAAGTCTGCATCGCTCCAGGCAGGGCAGCGGACATTGTGTGGACCCGGCTCCGGGGCCGACGTGTCGCCGGGGAGGGCGCCGCCAAATTGAGGCGGACGGCCGCGGGCGCAACGGGTCTGCCTTGCTCCGGGGCCGGCAGCGGACACCAGGTCTACCCGGCTCCGAAACAACAAATCTACCTCGCTCTGGGGCCGGCGGCGGACATCAGGTTTACCCGGCTTCAAGACAACAGGTCTACCTCTCTCCGGGGAGGGCGGCGGACACCGGGTCGACCTGGCTCCGAAGGCAGGGTGCCGCCGAAGAGGACGCTGCCGAGTCGAGGCGGCCGGTAGCCAGTGCAACGGGTCTGCCTCGCTACGGGGAGGGCGGCGGACACCGGGTCGACCCAGCTCCAAGGGCTGCGTGCCGCCGGGGTGGGTGCCGCAGAGTCGAGGCGGCCAGTTGCGGGGGCAACGGGTCTACCTGGCTTCAGGGCCGGCGGCGGACACCAGGTCTTCCCGGCTCTGGTTTAACAGGTCTACCTCGCTCAAGAGTGGGCGGCGGACACTAGGACGACCCAGCTCCGGTGCCGGCGTGCCGCCAGGGATGGCGCCGCCGAGTCGAGGCGGCTGGTCGCAGGGGAAACTGGTCTGCCTCGCTCCGGGGTGGGGGGCAGACACCGGGTCGACCCGACTCTGGGGCGGACGTCCTGCCGGGGAGGGCGCCGCCGAGTCGAGGTGGCCGGTCGCGGGGTGCGACGGGTCTGCCTCGCTACGGGGAGTGCGGCGGACATCGGGTCGACCCGGCTCGAGAACCGGCGAGCCGCCGGGGATGATGCCTGCCGAGTCGAGGCTGCCGTTCGCGAAGGAGACAGGTCTGCCTCGCCCCGGGTAGGGCGGCGGACACCGGGTCGACATGGCCCTGGAGCCAGCGTGTCGCCGGGGAGGGCGCTGCCAAGTCGAGGCGGCCGGTTGCGGGCTCAACAGGTCTGCCTCGCTCCGGGGCTGGCGGCGGACACCAGGTCTACCCGGCTCCAGAACAACAGGTCTACCTCGCTCCGGGGCCGGCTTCGGACATCAGGTTTACCCGGCTCCAGAACAACAGGTCTACCTCGCTCCGGGGAGGGCGGCGGACACCGGGTAATCCCGGCTCTGGGGCCGGGGTGCTGGAAGGGAGGGCGCCGCCTAGTCGAGGCGGCCGGTCGAGAAAGCAACGTGTCTGCATCGCTACGGGGAAGGTGGCGTCCACCGGGTCGACCTGACACCAGGGCCGGCGTACCGCAGGGGAGGGCGCCGCCAGGTCGAGGCGGCCGGTCGCGAGCGCAACGAGTTGACCTCGCACCGGGGGCGGCAGCAGACATCAGGTCTACCTGGCTCCGTGACAACAGTTCTACCTCTCTCCGGAGAGGGCGGCAGACACCAAGACGAGCCAGTTTCAAGGCCGGCAAGCCGCCGGGGAGGGCGCCGCAGAGTCAAGGCGGCCGGTCTGGGGGCGACGTGTTTGCCTCGCTACGGGGAGGGGGGCGGACACCAGGTCGACCCAGCTCCAGGGCGTGCGTGTTGCCAGGGAGGGTGCCGCAGAGTCGAGACGGCCAGTTGCGGGGGCAACGGGTCTACCTGGCTCCAAGGCCGGCGGCAGGACACCAGGTCTACCCGGCACCAGAATAACAGGTCTACCTCGATCAAGGGTGGGCGGCGGACACTGGGGTCGACTCCGACTCCGGGGTTGGCTTGCCTCCATAGAAGGCGACGCCGAGTCGAGGCGGCCGGTCGCGGGGGGCGACAGGTTTGCCTCGCTCCAGGGAGGGCGGCGGACACCGGGTCGACCCGGATCCAAGGCCAGGGTCCGCAGGAGAGGACACCGCCGAGTCGAGGCAGCCATTCGCGAGGGGTAAAGGGTCTGCCTCGCTCCGGGGACAGCGGCAGACACCGAGTCGACCCGGCACCGAAGCGGGCATGCCGCCAGGGAGGGCACCGCTAAGTCGAGGCGGCCAGTCGCGGGGACAGCAAGTCGACCTCGCTCTGGGGCCGGCGGCGGGCATCAGGTCTACCCGGCTCCGGGACAACAATTCTACCTCTCTCCACGGAGGGCGGCGGACACCGGGTCTACCCGCCTCCAGAGCCGGCGTGCCGCCGGGTAGGGCACCGCCAAGTCGAGGCGGCCGTTCGCGGGGGCAAGTTGTCTGCCACGCTACGGGAAGGGCGGCGGACACCGGGTCGACCTGACACCGGGACCGGCGTGCCACCGTAGAGGGGCCTGCCGAGTCGAGGCGGCCGGTCTCGGGGGGCAACAGGTCCTGCCTCGCTACGGGGAGTTCAGCGGACACCGGGTCGACCCGGCTCCAAAGCCAGGGTGCCGCAGGGGAGGGCACCGTCAGGTCGAGGCGGCCGGTTGCGAGGGCAACGATTTGACCTCGCTCCGGGGCCGGCGGTGGACATCATGTCTACCCGGCTCCAGGACAACAATTCTGCCTCTCTCCGGAGAGGGTGGCAGACACCAAGTCAACCCAGTTTAAAGGCCGGCGGGCCGCTGGGGAGGGCGCCGCAGAGTCAAGGCGGCCGGTCCGGGGGCGATGTGTTTGCCTCGCTACGGGGAGAGCGGCAGACACAGGACAGAACCTGCTCCGGGGCGTGCGTGTTGCCGGGGAGGGTGCCGCAGAGTCGAGGCGGCCAGTCGCGGGGGCAACTGGTCTGCCTCGCTCCGGGGTGGGGGGCGGACACCGGGTCGACCCGACTCCGGGGCGAACGTGCCGCCGGGGAGGGCACCGCCGAGTCGAGGCGGCCTTTCGCGGGGTGCGACGGGTCTCCCTCGCCACGGGGCCGGCGGCGGACACCGGGTCGACCCGACTCCGGGGTTGACATGCCTCCATAGAAGGCGACGCCGAGTCGAGGCGGCCGGTCGCGGGGGGGCGACAGGTCTGCCTCGCTCCAGGGAGGGCGGCGGACACCGGGTCAACCCGGCTCCAGGGCCGGCGTGCCGCCGAGTAGGGCGCCGCCAAGTCGAGGCAGCCGGTCGTGGGGGCAACAGGTCTGCCTCGCTACGGGGAGGGCGGCGGACACCGGGTCGACCTGACACCAGGGCCGGCGTGCCGCCGGGGAGGGCGCCGCCAAGTTGAGGTGGCCGGTCGCTGGGGCAACGATTTGACCTCGCTCCGGGGCCGGTAGCGGACATCAGGTCTACCCGGCTCCGTGACAACAGTTCTACCTCTCTCCGGGGAGGGCGGCAGACACAAGGTCGACCCGGTTTCAAGGCCGGCGGGCCGCCGGGGAGGGCGCCGCATAGTCGAGGCAGACGGTCGCGGGTGCGACGGGTTTGCCTTGCTACTGGGAGGGCGGCGGACACCGGGTCGACCCGGCTCTGGGTCGTGCGTGCCGCTGGAGAGGGTTCCGCAGAGTCGAGACGGCCGGTCGCAGGGGAAACGAGTTTACCTTGCTCCAGGGCCAGCGGCGGACACCAGGTCTACCAGGCTCCGGGACAACCGGTCTACCTCTCCCCGGGGAGGGCGGCGGACTTCAGGTGTATCCGGCTCCGGGACAACCGGTCTACCGATCCCCTGGGAGGGCGGCGGACACCAGGTTTACCCGGCTCTGGGACAACAGGTCTACCTCGCTTCCGGGAGGGCTACGGACACCGGGTCGACCCGGATCTGAGGCGGGCGTGCCGCCGGGGAGGGCGCCGCAGAGTCGAGGTGGCAGGTTGCGGGGCCGTGACGGGTCTACCTCGCTCCGGGTCCGGCGGCGGACATCAGGTCTACCCTGCTCCAAGTCAACAGGACTACATCGCTCTGGGGAGGGCGGCGGACATCGGGCCGACCCAGCTCTGGGGCCGGCGTGACGCCGGGGATGGCGCCGCCGAGTCGGCTGGTGGAAAGGGCAACGGGTCTACCTCGCTCTGTGGCCGACGGTGAGCACCAGGTCTACCTGGCTCCAGGACAACAAGTCTACCTCGCTCCGGGGCAGGCAGCAAACATCAGGTGTACCCGGCTCCGGGGCAACAGGTCTACCTCTCTCCAAAGAGGGCGGCGGAAACCGCGTCGAAACGGCTCCAGGGCCGGCTTTGCCGCTGGGTAGGGCGCTGCCAAGTCGAGGCGGCCGGTCGCAAGGGCAAGTTGCCTGCCACGCTACGGGGAGGGCGGCGGACACGGGTCGACCTGACACCGGGGCCGGCGTGACGCCGTAGATGGCGCTGCCGAGTCGAGGCGGCCGGTCCTCGGGGGGGCAACAGGTCTGCCTCGCTACGGGGAGTTCAGCGGACACCGGGTCGACCCGGCTCCAAAGCCAGGGTGTCGCAGGGGAGGGCGCCGCCAGGTCGAGGCGGCCGGTCGCGAAGGCAACGAGTCTACCTCACTCCGGGGCCGGCGGTGGACATCATGTCTACCCGGCTCCGGGACAACAGTACTACCTCTCTCCGGAGAGGGCGGCAGACACCAAGTCGACCCAGTTTCAAGGCCGGCGGGCCGCTGGGGAGGGCGCCGCAGAGTCGAGGCGGCCGGTCCGGGGGCGACGTGTTTGCCTCGCTACGGGGAGGGGGGCAGACACCAGGTCGACCCTGCTCCGGGGCGTGCGTGTTGCCGGGGAGGGTGCCGCAGAGTCGAGGCGGCCAGTCGCGGGGGCAACTGGTCTGCCTCGCTCCGGGGTGGGGGGCGGACACCGGGTCGACCCGACTCCGGGGCGGACGTGCCGCCGGGGAGGGCGCCGCCGAGTCGAGGCGGCCAGTCGCGGGGGCAACTGGTCTGCCTCGCTCCGGGGTGGGGGGCGGACACCGGGTCGACCCGACTCCGCGGTTGACATGCCTCCATAGAAGGCGACGCCGAGTCGAGGCGGCCGGTCGCGGGAGGCGACAGGTTTGCCTCGCTCCAGGGAGGGCGGCGGACACCGGGTCAACCTGGCTCCAGGGCCGGCGTGCCGCCAGGTAGGGCGCCGCCAAGTCGAGACAGCCGGTCGCGGGGGCAAGTTGTCTGCCACGCTACGGGGAGGGCGGCAGACACCGGGTCGACCTGACACCGGGGCCGACGTGCCGCCGGGGAGGGCGCCGCCAAGTCGAGGTGGCCGGTCACGGGGGCAACGAGTTGACCTCGCTCCGGAGACGGCGGCGGACATCAGGTCTACCCGGCTCCGGGACAACAGGTGTACCTCTCTCTGCGGAGGGCTGCGGAGACCGGGTCGACCCGGCTACAGGACCAGGGTTCCGCCAAAGTGGACGCCGCCGAATCTAGGCGGCCGATCGCGGGTGCAACGTGTCTGCCTCGCCTTGGGGAGGGCGGCGGACACCGGGTCGACCCGGCTCTGGGGCCAGGGTGCCGCCGAAAATAACGCCGCCGAGTCAAGGTGGTCGGTAGCGAGTGCAACGGGTCTGCCTCGCTCCGGTGAGGGCGGCGGACACCGGGTCAACCCGGCTGCAGGGCCGGCGTGCCGTCGGGGAGGGCGCCGCAGAGTCGAGGCGGCCGCTCGAGGGGGTTAACGGGTTTGCCTCGCTCCGGGCAGGGCGACGGACAACGGGTCGACCCGGCTCCTAGGCCGGCGTGACAATGAGGAGGGCACCACCGAGTCAGCCGGTCGCAAGGGCAATGAGTCTACCACGCTTCAAGGCTGGCGGCAGACATCAGGTCTACCCGTCTCCGGGTCAACATATCTACCTCGCTCCGGGGAAGGCGGCGGACACCGGGTGGACCCGGCTCCAGGGCCGCCGTGCCGCCAGGGAGGGAGCCGCCGAGTTGAGGCGGCCGGTCGCTGGGGCAACGTGTTACCTCGCTCTGGGGCCAGCGGCGGACATCAGGTCTACCCGGCTCCGGGACAACGGGTCTGACTCGCTCCGTGGAGGGCGGCGGACATCGGGTCGGCCCCGCTCCGGGTTTGGCGTGCCGTCAGGGAGGGCGCCGCAGAGTCGAGGCGGCCGGTACCGTGGGCGACGTGTTTGCCTCGCTACGGGGAGGGCAGCAGACACCGGGTCGACCCGGCTCCGGGGCCAGCTTGCCGCCAGGGATGGCGCTTCCGAGTCGAGGTGGCTGGTCGCGGGGGCAACGGGTCTCCCTTGCTACAGGGAGGGCGGCGGACACCGGGTCAACCCGGCTCCAGGGCCGGCGTGCCGCCGGGGAGGGCGCCGCCAAGTCGAGGTGGCCGGTCGCGGGGGCAACGAGTTGACCTCGCTCCGGGGCCGGTGGCGGGCATCAGGTCTACCCGGCTCCGTGACAACAGTTCTACCTCTCTCCGGGGAGGGCGGCAGACACAAGGTCGACCCGGTTTCAAGGCCGGCGGGCCGCCGTGGAGGGCGCCGCAGAGTCGAGGCAGACGGTCGCGGGTGCGACGGGTTTGCCTTGCTACTGGGAGGGCGGCGGACACCGGGTCGACCCAGCTCTTGGGCGTGCGTGCCGCCGGAGAGGGTTCCGCAGAGTCGAGGCAGCCGGTCGCAGGGGAAATGAGTTTACCTTGCTCCAGGGCCAGCGGTGGACACCAGGTCTACCCGGCTCCGGGACTACCGGTCTACCTCTCCCCGGGGAGGGCGGTGGATTTCAGGTGTATCCGGCTCCGGGACAACCGGTCTACCGATCCCCTGGGAGTGTGGCGGACATCAGGTTTACCCGGCTCCGGGACAACAGGTCTACCTCGCTTTGGGGAGGGCTACGGACACCGGGTCGACCCGGCTGCGAGGCGGGCGTGTCGCCGGGGAGGGCGCCGCAGAGTTGAGGTGGCAGGTCGCAGGGGCGCGACGGGTCTACCTCGCTCCGGGTCCGGCAGCGGACATCAGGTCTACCCTGCTCCAAGTCAACAGGACTACATCGCTCTGGGGAGGGCGGCGGACATCGGGCCGACCGGCTTCTGTGCGGATCTGCCGCTCTGGAGGGTGCCGCCGAGTCGCGGGGGCAACAGGTCTACCTCTCTCCAAGGCCGGCGGCGGACACCAGGCATACCCTGCACCGGGAAACAGGTCTACATTGCTCCAAGGAGTGCGGCCGACCTCGGTCGACCTGGAGCCGGTGTGACGCCGGGGAGGGAACGCAGAGTCGAGGCGGCCGGTCGCAAGGGCAACGGGTCTACCTCGCTTCGAGGCTGGCAGTGGACATCACGTCTACCCGGAACCGGAACAACAGGTCTACCTCGCTTCTGGGCTGGGGGCGGACATCAGGTCTACCCGGCTCCGGGACAACAGGTCTCCCTCGCTCCGGGGAGGTCGGCAGACACCGGGTCGACCCGCCTGCGGGCCCAAGGTGCCGCCGGGAACGGCGCCGCCGAGTCGAGGCAGACGTTCGCGGGGTCAACGGGTCTACCTCGCTCCAGGGCTGGCGGTGGACACCAGGTCTACCTGGCTCTGCGACAACAGGTCTGCCTCGCTCCGGCGAGGGCGGCAGACACTGGGTCGACCCGGCTCCGTGGCCGGCGTGCTACCGGGAACAGTGCCGCCGAGTCGTGGCAGCCGGTCCCTGGGGCAAAGGGTCTGCCTTGCAACGGGGAGGGCGGCGGACACCGGGTCGACCCGACTCCGGGACAGGCGTGCCGCCGGGGAGGGCGCCGCAGAGTCGAGGCGAATGGTCGCGGGTGGCGAAAGGTCTGCCTCACTACGGGGAGGGCGGCAGACATCGGGTCGACCCGACTCCAAGGCGGGTGTGCCGCCGAGGAGGGCGCCGCCAAGTCGTGGCTGTCGGTCGCAAGGGCAACGGGTCTACCTCGCTCCGGGGCCGGCGGCGGACACCAGGTCTACCCTGCTCCGGGACAAAAGCTCTACATCGCTCCGGGGAGGGCGGCGAACATCGGGTCATCCCGGCTGAGTGTCCGGCGTGCCGCAGGAGAGGGCACCGCCAAGTCGAGGCGGCCGGTCGCGGAGGCAACGGGTCTGCCTCGCTCCGGGGATTGCGGCGGACACCGGGTAGACCCGACGCCGGGGCCGGCGTGCCGCCAGTGAGGGCGCAGCCGAGTCGAGGCGGCCAGTCGTGAGGGGCAACGGGTCTGCCTCACAACGGGGAGGGCGGCGGACACAAGGTCGACCCGACTCCTGGGCCAGCGTGTCGCCGGTCAGGGCGCCGCCGAGTCGAGGCGGCCGGTCGCAAGGGGCAACGGGTCTGCCTCGCAACGGGGAGGGCGGCGGACACCAGGTCGACCCGTCTCAAGGGCGGGCGTGCCGCCAGGAAGAGTGCCGCAGATTCGAGGCGGCTGTTCGTGGGGGCAACTGGTCTACCTCACTCCAGGGTCAGCGGCGGACACCAGGTCTACCTGGCTCCGGGAGAACAGGTCTGCCTCGCTACGGGGAGGGCGGCGGACACCCGTTCGAACCGACTTCGGGTCCGGCGTGCCGCTGGGGAGGGCGCCGCCGAGTCGGCCAGTCGCAAGGGCAACGGGTATACCTCGCTTCGATGCTGGCGGCCGATACCAGGTCTATTCGGTTCCGGGACAACAGGTCTGCGTCGCGCCAGGGAGGGCGGTGGACATCTGGTCTACCTGGCTTTGGGGACGGCGTGCTGACGTGTAGAGCGCCACGGAGTCGAGGCGGTCGTTCGCGGCGGGCAACGGGTCTGCTTCGTTCCAGGGAGGGTGGCAGACACTGGGTCGGCCCGTCTCCGGGGCGTGCGTGCCGCCGGGGAGGGCGTCGCACAGTTGAGGTGGCCTGTCGCGGGGGCAACGGGTCTACTTCGCTCCAGGATCGGCGGCGGACATCAGGTCGACTCGAATCCGGGGTCGGCGTGTTGCCGTGGAGGGGGCCGCCGTGTCGAGGTGGCCGGTCGCGGGGGGCGACGGGTCTGCCTCGCTCCGGGGAGGGCGGCGGACACCGGGTCGACCCGACTCCGGGACCGGCGTGCTGCCGGGAAGGGCGCCGCTGAGTCGAGGCGGCCGGTGGCGGGCAGAACGGATCTACTACGCTCCGGGGCCGGCAGCGGACACCAGGTCTACCCTGCTCTGGAACAACATGTCTTCTATACTCCAGGGCCAGCGGCGGACATCAGGTCTACCCTGCTCCGGGGTCGGCGTGCCGCCAGTGAGGGCGCCGCCGAGTCGAGGCGGCCGTTCGCGAGTTCAAAGGGTCTACCTTGCTCCACGGCCGGTGGCGGACACCAGGTCAACCCGGCTCCAGGAAAACAGGTCTACCTCGCTCCGGGGAGGGCGGTGGACACAGGGTCTACCCAGCTCCTGGGCCGGCGTGCCGCCGGGGAGGGCGCTGCCGAGTCGAGGCGGCCGGTCGCTGGGCAACGGGTCGGCCTCGCAACGGGGAGGGCGGCAAACACCGGTTTGAGCCGGCTCCAGGGTGGGCGTGCCGCCAAAAAGTGCGCCGCCGAGTGGAGGCCGCCGATCGCGGGGGAAACGGGTCTACCTTGCTCCAGGGTCTGCGGCGGACATCAGGTCTACCCGGCTCCGGGTCCGGCGTGCTGCCGAGGATGGCGCCGCCGAGTCGAGTCGGCCAGTCGCGGGCGCAACGGATCTACTGCGCTCCGGGGCCGGAGGCGAACACCAGGTCTACCCTGCTCCGGAACAACATGTCTACTTTGCTCCAGGGCCGGCGGCGGACATCCGGTCTACCCTGCTTCGAGACAACAAGTCTTGGTCTCTCTGGGGATAGCGGCGGACGACGGGTCGACCCGGCTCCGGGGCCGGCGTGCCGCCAGGGAGGGCGCCGCCGAGTCGAGGCGGCCGGTCGCGAGGAACAACGGGTCTGCCTCGCAACGCGGAGGGCGGCGGACACCAGGTCAACCCGGCTCCAGGGCGGGCGTGCCGCCGGGGAGGGCGCCGCCGATTCGAGGCGGCTGTTCGCGGGGGCAACTGGTATACCTCACTCCAGGGTCGGCGGCGGGCACCAGGTCTACCCGGCTCTGAGACAAGGGGTCGGCTTTGCTCCGGGGAGGGCTGCATACACCGGGTCGACTCGTCTCCAGGGCGGGCGTGCCGTTGGAGAGGGCGCCGCCGATTCGAGTCGGCCGGTCGCGGTGGAAACTGGTCTGCCTTGCTACGGGGAGGGCGGCGGACACCTGTTCAACCCGACTCCGGGGCGGTGGTGCCGCCGGGGAGGGCGCCGCGAAGTCGAGGCTGTCGGTCGCAAGGGCAACGGGTCTACCTCACTCCGGGGCCGGCGGCGGACACCAGGTCTACCCTCCTCCGGGACAAAAGCTCCACATCGCTCCAGGGAGCGCTGCGGACATTGGGTCGTCCTGGCTGAGTGTCCAGCGTGCCGCAGGAGAGGGTGCCGCCAAGTCGAGACGGCCGGTCGCGGAGGCAACGGGTCTGCCTCGCTCCGGGGATTGCGGCGGACACCGGGTCGACCCGACAACGGGGCGACCTGTCGCCGGGGAGGGCGCCACTGAGTCGAGGCGGCCGGTCGCGAGGGCAACGGGTCTACTTCGCTACAGGGAGGGCGGCGGACACCGGGTCGACCTGGCTAAGGGGCCGGCGTACCGCCGAGGAGGGCGCCGCCGAGTCGAGGCGTCTTCTCGGGGGGGGCGACAGGTCTGCCTTGCTCCAGGGAGGGCGGCAGACACTGGGTCAACCCGGCTGAGGGGCCGGCGTGCCGCCGGAAAGGGCGCCGCCGAGTCAAGGCGGCTGGTCGCAGGGGCAATGGATCTGCCTTGCTCCGGGCAGGGCGGCAGACACCGGGTCGACTCGGCTCCATGGCTGGTGTGCCGCTGGGGAGGGTGCCGTCGAGTCAGCCAGTCGCAAGGGCAACGGGTCTACCTCGCTCCGAGTCTGGGGGCGGACACCAGGTCTACCCGGCTCTGGGAAAACAGGTCTACGTCGCTCAAGGGAGGGCAGCGGACACCAGGTCGACACGACTCCGGGGTCGGCGTGTCGCCGTGGAGGGGGCCGCCGTGTCGAGGCAGCCGGTCGCGGGGGGCGATGCGTCTGGCTCGCTACGGGGAGGGTGGCGGACACCGGATCGACCCGACTCATGGGCCGGCGTGAGGAGGGGAGGGCGCCGCTGAGTTGAGGCGGCCGGTGGCGAGCAGAACGGATCTACTGCGCTCCGGGGCCGGCGGCGGACACCAGGTCTACCTTGCTCCGGAACAACATGTCTTCTATACTCCAGGGCCAGCGGCGGACATCAGGTCTACCCGCCTCCGGGGCCGGCGTGCCGCCAGGGAGGGCGCCGCCGAGTCGAGGCGGCGGGTCGCGAGGGGCAACGGGTCTGCCTCTCTACGGGGAGGGCAGCGGACACGGGGTCGTACCAACTCCGGGACCGGCGTGCCGCCGGGAAGGGCGCCGCCGAGTTGTGGCGGCCGGTCGCGGGGGAAACTGGTCTGCCTTGCTACGGGGAGGGTGGCAGACACCGGGTCAACCCGGCTACGGAGCCAGCGTGCCGCCGATAAGGGCACCACCGAGTCGAGGCGTCTGGTCGCGGGGGGCGACAGGTCTGCCTTGCTCCAGGGAGGGCGGCAGACACCGGGTCAACCCGGCTGAGGGGCCGGCGTGCCACCGGAAAGGGCGCCGCCGAGTCAAGGCGGCTGGTCGCGGGGGCAATGGTCTGCCTTGCTCCGGGCAGGGCGGCGGACACCGGGTCGACTCGGCTCTATGGCCGGCGTGCCGCCGGAGAGGGCGCCGTCGCGTCGGCCGGTCGCAAGGGCAACGGGTCTACCTCGCTCCGAGGCTGGGGGCGGACACCAGGTCTACCCGGCACCGGAACAACAGGTCTACCTCGCTCAGTGGTTGACGGCGGACACTAAGTCTAACCGGCTCCGGGAAAACAGGTCTACGTTTCTCAAGGGAGGGCAGCGGACACCAGGTCGACTCGACTCCGGGGTCGGCGTGTCGCCGTGGAGGGGGCCGCCTTGTCGAGGCGGCCGGTCGTGTGGACGACGGGTCTGCCTCGCTACGGAAAGGGCGGCGGACACAGGGTGGACCCGACTCCTGGGCCGGCGTGTCGCCGGTCAGGGCGCCGCCGAGTCGAGGGGGCTGGTCGCGGGCGCAACGGATCTACCTCGCTCCGGGGCCGGCGGCGGACATCAGGTCTACCCGGCTCAGGGACAACAGGTCTACATCTCTCTGGGAAGTGCGGCGAACACCGGGTCGACCCGGCTCCTAGGCCGGAGTGCCGCCAGGGAGGGTGCCACTGAGTCGGCCGGTCGCAAGGGCAACAGGTCTACCTCGCTTCGATGCTGGCGGCCGATACCAGGTCTACCCGGTTCTGGGACAACAGGTCTGCCTATCGTCAGGGAGGGCGGTGGACATCAGGTCTACCTGGCTTTGGGGACGGCGTGCTGACATGTAGAGCGCTGCGGGTCTGCTTCGTTTCGGGGAGGGCGGCGAACACTGGGTCGGCACCAGGTCGACTTGGCTTTGGGTCCGGCATGCCACCGAGAAGGGCGCCGCCGAGTCGAGGCGTCTGGTTGCGGGTAGCGACACAACTGCCTTGCTCCAGGGAGGGCGGCAGACACCGGGTCAACCCGGCTGAGGGGCCGGCGTGACGCCTGATAGGGCTCCGCCAAGTCAAGGTGGCCGGTCGCAGGGGCAATGGATCTGCCTTGCTCCAGGCATGGCGGCGGACACCGGGTCGACTCGGCTCCAGGGCTGTCGTGCCGCCGGGGAGGTCGCCCTCGAGTCGGCCGGTCGCAAGGGCAATGGGTCTACCTCGCACCGAGGCTGGGGGCGGACACCAGGTCTACCCGGCACCAGAACAACAGGTCTACCTCGCTCTGGGGCCGGTGGCGGATATCAGGTCTACCCGGCTCCGGGACAATAGGTATACATCGCTCCAGGGAGGGCGGCGGACACCGGGTCAACCCGGTTTAGGGGCTAGGGTGTCACTGGGGAGGGCGCCGCCAAATCGAGGTGGCCGTTCACGAGGGCAAAGAGTTTACCACGCTCCAGGGCCGGCGGCGGACACCAGGTCTACCCGGCTCCGGTAAAACAGGTCTACCTCGCTCCGGGGAGGGCGGCGGACACCGGTTCGACCCGGCTCCAGGGTGGGCGTGCTGCCGGGGAGTGCGCCGCCGTATCGAGGCTGCCGGTCGTGGAGGCAACAGGTCTACCTTGCTCCAGGGCCTGCAGCGGAAATCTGGTCTACCCGGCTCCGGGGCGAAGTCTCTGACTCGCTCCGGGGAGGGCGGCGGAACGGGTCGACCCGGCTCCGGAGCGGGGGCGTGCGGCCGGTAAAGGCGCCGCAGAGTCGAGGCCCCCAGTCGCAAGGGTCAACGGGTTTGCCTCGCTCTGGGCAGCGGGGCGGGCATCAGGTTTACCCGGCTCCGGGAAAACGGGTCTGCCTCGCTCCGGGGAGGGCGGCGGACATCAGGTCGACCAGGCTTCGGTGCCGGCGTGCTGCCAGGCATGGCGCCGCCGAGTCGAGGCGGCCGATCGCTGGGGGCGACAGGCCTGCCTCGCTCCGGGGATGGCAGCGGACACCGGGTCGACCCGGCGCAGGGGCGGGCGCGCTGCCGGAGAGGGCACCGCCTTGTCGAGGCGGCCGTTCACGGGGGCAACGGGTATATCTCCCTCCAGAGCCGGCAACGGACACCAGGTCTACCCTGCTCCGGGAAAACAGGTCTACGTCGCTCCGGGGAGGGCGGCGGACACCGGGTCGACCCGGCTCTTGGGCCGGCGTGCCGCCGGGGAGGGCGTCGCCGTGTCGAGGTGGATTGTCGCGGGGGGCAGAAGTCTGCCTCGCTACATGGAGGGCGGCGGACACCAGGTCGACCCGGCTCCGGGGAGGGTGTGCCACCAGGGAGGGCGCCGCCGAGTCGAGGCATCTGGTCGCAGGGGATAACAGGTCTTCCTTGCTCCAGGGAGGGTGGCAGACACCGGGTCAACTTGGCTGAGGGGCCAGCGTGCCGCCGAAAAGGGCGCCGCCGGGTCGAGGCGGCCAGTCGCGGGGGCAATGGACCTGCCTTGCTCTGGACAGGGCGGCGGACACCGGGACGAGTCGGCTCCAGGGCCGGCGTGCCGCTGGGGAGGGCGCCGTCGAGTCGGCCGGTCGCAAGGGCAACGGGTCTACCTCGCTCCGAGCAGGGGGCGGACACCAGGTCTACCCGGCACCGGACAACAGGTCTACCTCGCTCCAGGGTTGGCAGCGGACACCAGGTCTACCCGGCTTTGGGACAACAGGTCTAACTCGCTCAAGGGAGGGCGGCAGACACCAGGTCAACCCGGCTCCACTGCCCGCGTGCTGTCGTGGATGGCGCCGCCGAGTTGAGGCGGCTGGTCACGGGGGCAACGGGTCTGCTGCGCTCCGGGCAGGGCGGCGGACACCGGGTCGACTCGGCTCCAGGGTTGGCGTGCCGCCGGGGAGGGCGCCGACGAGTCGGCTGGTCGCAAGGGCAACGGGTCTACCTCGCTCCGAGGCTGGGGGCGGACACCAGGTCTACCCGGCACCGGAACAACAGGTCTACCTCGCTCCGGGGCCGGCGGCGGACATCAGGTCTACTCGGCTCTGGGATAACAGGTCTACCTCGCTCCAGGGCCGACGGCGGACACCAGGTCTACCCGGATCAAGAACAACATGTCTACCTTGCTCCAGGGCCGGCGGCGAACACCAGGTCAACCCGGCTCCGGGATAACAGGTCTAGATCGCTCCGGGGAGGGCAACGGACATCGGGTCGACCCAGCTGAGGGGCCGGGCGCCACTGAGTCGGCCGGTCGCAAGGGCAACGGGTCTACCTCACTTCGAGGCTGTTGGAGGACACCAGGTCTACCAGGTACCGGAACATCAGGTCTACCTCTCTCCGCGGCCGGCGGCGGACATCAGGTCTACCCGGCTCTGAGACAACAGGTCTACCTCCCTCCGAGAAGGGGGGTGGACGCCGGGTCGACCCAGCTTTGGGTCCAGGGGGCCATCAGGGAGGGCGCCGCCAATTCGAGGCGTCCGTTCGCGGGGGCAACGGGTCTGCGTCGCTCGAGGGCCGGCAGCGAACACCAGGTCTACCTGGCTCTGGGACAACAGGTCTACTTCGCTCCGTCGAGGGCGGCGGACACCGGGTCGACCTGGCTCCGGGGCCGGCATGCTGCCGGGGAGGGCGCCGCCAAATTGAGGCGGCCGGTCGCGGGGGCAACGGGTTTTTTCTCGCTCCGGGGCTGGCCGCAGACATCAGATCTACCTGGCTCCGGGACAACGCGTCTGCCTCGCTCAGGGGAGGGCGGCGGACACCGGGTCGACCCGGCTCTTGGGCTGGCGTGCCGCCGGGGAGGGCGCCGCCGAGTCGAGGCGGCCAGTCGCTGGTGCAACGGGTCTGCCTCACAACGGGGAGGGCGGCAGACACCGAATCAACCCGCCTCCGGGGCCAGGGTGCAGCCGGGGAGGGCGCCGCCTAGTCTTGGCAGCCGCTCGCGAGGGCAAAGTGTCTACCTCGTTCTGGGGCCGGCGGCGGACACCGGGTCGACCCGGCTCCTGGAAAACAGGTCTACCTCGCTCTGGGGAGGGGGGCGCACACCGGGTCGACCCGGCTCCTGGGCCGGCGTGCCGCCGGGGAGTGCGTCGCCGAGTCGAAGCCGCCGGTCGCGGGGGCAACGTGTCTACCTTGCTCCAGGGCCTACGGCCGACATCAGGTCTACCCGACTCCGGGGCGACGTCTCTGCCTCGCTACGGGGAGGGCGGCGGACAACGGGTCAACCTGACTCCGGGGCCGGCGTGCTGCCGGGAATGGCGCCGCCGAGTCGAGGCGGCCGGTCGCTGGTGCAACGGGTCTGCCTTGCAACGGGGAGGGCGGCAGACACCGAATCAACCCGCCTCCGGGGCCAGGGTGCCGCCGGGGAGGGCGCCGCCGAGTCTTGGCGGCCGTTCGCGAGGGCAAAGTGTCTACCTCGCTCTGGGGCCGGCGGCGGACACCGGGTCGACCCGGCTCCTGGAAAACAGGTCTACCTCGCTCTGGGGAGGGGGGCGGACACTGGGTCGACCCGGCTCCTGGGCCGGCGTGCCGCCGGGGAGTGTGTCGCCGAGTCGAAGCTGCCGGTCGCGGGGGCAACGTGTCTACCTTGCTCCAGGGCCTACGGCGGACATCAGGTCTACCCGACTCCGGGGCGACGTTTCTGCCTCGCTATGGGAAGGGCGGCGGACAACGGGTCAACCCGACTCCGGGGCCGGCGTGCTGCCGGGAATGGCGTCGCCGAGTGGAGGCGGCCAATCGCTGGGGGCGACAGGTCTGCCTCGCTCCGGGGATGGCGGCGGACATCGAGTCGACACGACTCCGGGGCCGGCGTGCCGCCGGGGAGGGCGCCGCCGAGTCGTGGCTTTCGGTTGCAAGGGCAACGGGTCTTCCTGGCTTTGGGGCTGTCGGCAGACACCAGGTCTACCCTGCTCCGGGACAACAGGTCTACATCGCTTTGGGGAGGGTGGCGGACATCGGGTCGACCCGGCTGAGGGGCCGGCGACCTGCCGGAGAGGGCGTCGCCAAGCCGAGGCGGCCGGTCGTGGGGGCAACGGATCTGCCTCGCTCCGGGGAGGGCAGCAGACACCGGGTCGACCCGGCTCCTAGGCCGGCGTGCCGCTGGGGAGGGCGCCGTCGAGTCGGCCGGTCGCAAGGGCAACGGGTCTACCTCGCTCCGAGCAGGGGGAGGACACCAGGTCTACCCAGCACCGGACAACAGGTCTACCTCGCTCCAAGGTTGGCGGCGGACACCAGGTCTACCCGGCTTTGGGACAACAGGTCTACCTCGCTCAAGGGAGAGCGGTGGACACCAGGTCAACCCGGCTCCACTGCCCGCGTGCTGTCGTGGATGGCGCCGCCGAGTTGAGGCGGCTGGTCACGGGGGCAACGGGTCTGCTGCGCTCCGGGCAGGGCGGCGGACACCGGGTCGACTCGGCTCCAGGGTCGGCGTGCCGCCGGGGAGGGCGCCGACGAGTCGGCTGGTCGCAAGGGCAACGGGTCTACCTCGCTCCGAGGCTGGGGGCGGACACCAGGTCTACCCGGCACCGGAACAACAGGTCTACCTCGCTCCGGGGCCGGCGGCGGACATCAGGTCTACCCGGCTCTGGGATAACAGGTCTACCTCGCTCCAGGGCCGACGGCGGACACCAGGTCTACCCGGACCAAGAACAACATGTCTACCTTGCTCCAGGGCCGGCGGCGAACACCAGGTCAACCCGGCTCCGGGATAACAGGTCTAGATCGCTCCGGGGAGGGCAACGGACATCGGGTCGACCCAGCTGAGGGGCCGGGCGCCACTGAGTCGGCCGGTCGCAAGGGCAACGGGTCTACTTCACTTCGAGGCTGTTGGCGGACACCAGGTCTACCAGGTACCGGAACATCAGGTCTACCTCTCTCCGCGGCCGGCGGCGGACATCAGGTCTACCCGGCTCTGAGACAACAGGTCTACCTCCCTCCGAGAAGGGGGGTGGACGCCGGGTCGACCCAGCTTTGGGTCCAGGGGGCCGTCAGGGAGGGCGCCGCCAATTCGAGGCGTCCGTTCGCGGGGGGCAACGGGTCTGCGTCGCTCGAGGGCCGGCAGCGAACACCAGGTCTACCTGGCTCTGGGACAACAGGTCTACCTCGCTCTGTCGAGGGCGGCGGACACCAGGTCGACCTGGCTCCGGGGCCGGCATGCTGCCGGGGAGGGCGCTGCCAAATTGAGGCGGCCGGTCGCGGGGGCAACGGGTTTTTCTCGCTCCGGGGCTGGCCGCAGACATCAGATCTACCTGGCTCCGGGACAACGCGTCTGCCTCGCTCAGGGGAGGGCGGCGGACACCGGGTCGACCCGGCTCTTGGGCTGGCGTGCCGCCGGGGAGGGCGCCGCCGAGTCGAGGCGGCCAGTCGCTGGTGCAACGGGTCTGCCTCGCAACGGGGAGGGCGGCAGACACCGAATCAACCCGCCTCCGGGGCCAGGGTGCCGCCGAGGAGGGCGCCGCCTAGTCATGGCGGCCGTTCACGAGGGCAAAGTGTATACCTCGCTCTGGGGCCGGCGGCGGACACCGGGTCGACCCGGCTCCTGGAAAACAGGTCTACCTCGCTCTGGGGAGGGGGGCGGACACAGGGTCGACCCGGCTCCTGGGCCGGCGTGCCGCCGGGGAGTGCGTCGCCGAGTCGAAGCCGCCGGTCGCGGGGGCAACGTGTCTACCTTGCTCCAGGGCCTACGGCGGACATCAAGTCTACCCGACTCCGGGGCGACGTCTCTGCCTCGCTACGGGGAGGGCGGCGGACAACGGGTCAACCCGACTCCGGGGCCGGCGTGCTGCCGGGAATGGCGCCGCCGAGTGGAGGCGGCTGATCGCTGGGGGCGACAGGTCTGCCTCGCTCCGGGGATGGCGGCGGACACCGGGTCGACACGACTCCGGGGCCGGCGTGCCGCCGGGGAGGGCGCCGCCGAGTCGTGGCTTTCGGTTGCAAGGGCAACGGGTCTTCCTGGCTTTGGGGCTGTCGGCAGACACCAGGTCTACCCTGCTCCGGGACAACAGGTCTACATCGCTTTGGGGAGGGTGGCGGACATCGGGTCGACCCGGCTGAGGGGCCGGCGACCTGCCGGAGAGGGCGTCGCCAAGTCGAGGCGGCCGGTCGTGGGGGCAACGGATCTGCCTCGCTCCGGGGAGGGCAGTAGACACCGGGTCGACCCAGCACCGGACAACAGGTCTACCTCGCTCCAAGGTTGGCGGCGGACACCAGGTCTACCCGGCTTTGGGACAACAGGTCTACCTCGCTCAAGGGAGAGCGGTGGACACCAGGTCAACCCGGCTCCACTACCGGCGTGCTGCCAGGGATGGCGCCGTCGAGTCTAGGCGGCCGCTCACGGGGTCAACGGGTGTGCCGCGCTCCGGGCAGGGCGGCGGACATCGGGTCGACTCGGCTCCAGGGCCGGCGTGCCGCCGGGGAGGGCGCCGTCGCGTCGGCTGGTCGCAAGGGCAACGGGTCTACCACGCTCCGAGGCTGGGGGCGGACACCAGGTCTACCCGGCACCAAAACAACAGGTCTACCTCGATCCGGGGCCGGCAGCGGACACCAGGTCTACCCGTCTCCGGGACAACAGGTCTACATCGCTCCGGGGAGGGCATCGGACATCGGGTCGACCCAGCTGAGGGGCCGGCGCGCCGCCAAAGAGGGCGCCGCCAAGTCGAGGTAGGGGCAATGGAACTGCCTCGCTCCGGGCAAGACGGTGGACACCGAATCGACCCGGTTCCTAGGCCGGCGGTCCGCCGGGGAGGGCGCCACTGAGTCGGCCGGTCGCAAGGGCAATGGGTCTACCTCACTTCAAGGCTTGTGGCGGACACCAGGTCTACCAGGTACCGGAACATCAGGTCTACCTCTCTCCGCGGCCAGCGGCGGACATCAGGTCTACCCGGCTCTGGGACAACAGGTCTACCTCCCTCTGAGAAGGGTGGTGGACACCGCGTCGACCCAGCTTTGGGTCCAGGGGGCCGTCGGGGAGGGCACCGCCAATTCGAGGCGGCTGGTCACGGGGGCAACGGGTCTGCGTCGCTCCAGGGCCGGCGGCGAACACCAGGTCTACCCGGCTCTGGGAAAACAGGTCTACCTCGCTCCAGGGAGGGGGGCGGACACCGGGTCGACCCGGCTCCGGGGCCGGCGTGCTGCCAGGGAGGGAGCCGCCCAGTCGAGGCGGATGGTCGCGGGGGCGAAAGGTCTGCCTCGCTACAGGGAGGGCGGCGGACATCGGGTCGACCCAGCTGAGGGGTCGGCGTGTCGTCGGAGCAGGCGCTGCAGAGTCGGCCGGTCGCTGGGGCAACGGGTCTGCCTCGCAACGGGAAGGGCGGAGGACACCGGGTCGACCCGGATCCATGGCGGACGTGCCGCCCGGGAGTGCGCTGCTGAGTTGAGGCGGCCGGTCGCACGGCAACGGGTTTACCTCGCTCCCGGGGTCGGCCGCGGACATCAGGTCTACCCGCCTCCGAGACAACGGGTCTGCCTTGCTCCGGGGAGGGCGGCAAACATAGGGTTGACTCAGCCCCGGGGTCGGCGGGCCGCCCGGGAGGGCGCTGCCGAGTCGAGGCTGCCGGTCGCTGGTGGCAACATGTCTTCCTTGCTCCAGGGAGGGCGGCGGACGTCGGGTCGACCCGGCTCCAGGGCGGACGTGCCGCCGGGGAGGGCGCCGCCGAGTTGAGACGGTCGGTCGCAGGGGCAACCGGTTTACCTCGTACCGGGACCGGCCGCGGACATCAGGTCTACCCGGCTCTGGGACAACGGATCTGCCTCAATCCGGGGAGGGCGGCGGACATCGGGTCGGCCCGACTCCGGGGCAAGCGTGCCGCCGAAGAGGGCGTTGCTGAGTCGAGGCGGCCGGTCGCTGGGGCAACAAATCTGCCTCGCAACGGTGAGGGCGGCGGACATCAGGTCTACCCGGCTCTGGGACCACGAATCTGCCTCACTCCGGGGAGGGCGGCGGACACCGGGTCGACCCGGCCCCAGGGGTGGCGTGCCGCCATAGAGGGTGCCGCCGATTCGAGGTGGCCGGTCGCGTGGGGTAACGGGTATTCCTCGCTCCGGGGAGGGCGGCGGATATCGGGTCGGCCCGGCTCCAGGGCGGACGTGCCGCCGGGGAGGGCGCCGCCAAGTTGAGACGGCCGGCCGCGGGGGCAACGGGTTTACCTCGTACCGGGGCCGGCCGCAGACATCAGGTCTACTTGGCTCTGGGACAACGGATCTGCCTCGCTCCGGGGAGGGCGGCGGACATCGGGTCGGCCCGACTCCGGGGCAAGCGTGCCGCCGAAGAGGGCGCCGCAGAGTCGAGGCGGCCAATCTCGAGGGCGACGGTTCTGCCTCGCTACAGGGAGGGAGGCGGACACCGGGTCGACCCGGCGCTGGGGCGGGCGTGCCGCCTGGTAGGGCACCACCGAGTCGAGGAGGCCGTTCATGGGGGCAACGGGTCTACCTCGCTGCAGGGCCGGCGGCGTACACCAGTTCTACCTGGCTCCGGGACAACAGGTCTGCCTCGCTCCGGGGAGGGCGGCGGACACCCGGTCCACCGGGCTCCGGGGCGTGCCTGCTGCCGGGGAGGGCGCTGCACAGTCGAGTCGGCCGGTAGTGGGGGCAACGGGTCTACTTTGCTCCGGGGACGGCGGCGGACACCAGGTCGACCCGGCTGAGGGGCTGGCGTGGAGCCAGAGAGGGCGCCACCTAGTCGGCCGGTCGCAAGGGCAACGGGTCTACCTCGCTCCGGCGAGGGCAGCGGACAAAGGTTCGACACGGCTCCGGTACTGGCGTGCCGCCGGGCATGGCGCCGCCAAGTCGAGGTGGAAGGTCGCTGGGGCAACGAATCTGCCTCGCTCCGGGGAGGGCGGCGGACACGGGGTCGACCCGGCTCCGGGGCGGGTGTGCCGCCGGGGAGGGCGTCGCCGAGTCGAGGCTGTCGGTCGCAAGGGCAACGGGTCTACCTCGCTACGGGGCCGTCGGTGGACACCAGGTATACCCTGCTCCGGGACAACAAATCTACATCGCTCCGGGGAGGGCGGTGGACATCGGGTCGACCCGGCTGAGGGGCCGGCGTGCCGCCGGAGAGGGCGCCACCAAGTCGAGGCGGCCGGTTGCGGGGGCAACGGATCTGCCTCGCTCCGGGCAGGTCGGCGGACACAGGGTCGACCCGGCTCCTAGGACGACGTGCCGCCAGGGAGGGCGCCACCGAGTTAGCCGGTCGCAAGGGCAACAAGTCTACCTCGCTTCGAGGCTGGCCGTGGACACCAGGTCTACCAGGCACCGGAACAACAGGTCTACCTCGCTCCGGGGCCGGCGGCACACATCAGGTCAACCCTGCTCCGGGACAACAGGTCTACCTCCCTCCGGGGAGGGTGGCGGACACCCAGTCTACCCGGCTCCGGGGCCAGGGTGCCGCCAAGAAGGGCGCCGCCGAAGCGAGGCGGCCGTTCGCGGGGGCAACGGGTCTACCTTGCTCCAGGGCCGGTGGCGGACATTAGGGCTACCTGGCTCCGGGACAACAGGTCTACCTCGCTACGGCGAGGTCGGCGGACACCGGGTCGGCCCGGGTCCAGGGCTGGCGTACAGCCGGAGAGGGCGCTGCAGAGTCGAGGCGGCCGGTCGCGAGGGCGACGGTTCTGCCTGGCTACAGGGAGGGCGGCGGACACCGGGTCGACCCGGCGCCGGGGCGGGCGTTCTGCTGAGGAGGGCGCCGCCGAGTCGAGGCGGCAGTTCACGTGGGGGAAACGGGTCTACCTCGCTCCAGAGCCGGCGGCGTACACCAGGTCTACCCGGCTCCGGGACAAAAGGTCTGCTTCGTGCCGAGGGGGCGGCAAACATCAGGTCGACCCGGCTCTGGGGCCGGCGTGCTGCCGTGGAGAGTGCCGAGGAGTTGAGGCGGTCGTTCGCGGGGGGCAACAGTTCTGCTTTGCTCCAGGGAGGGCGGTGGATACTGCGTCGGCCCGGCTCCGGGGCGTGCGTGCCGCCAAAGAGGGCGCCGCCGAGTTGAGGCAGCCGGTCGCGGGGGCAACGGGTCTACCTCGCTCCAGGGCCGGCGGCGGACACCTGTTCTCCCCGGCTCCAGAAGAACTGGTCTGTCTCGCTCCGGGGAGGGCGGCGGACATCGAGTCGACCCAGCTCCGGGGCCGGCGTGCTGCCGGGGATGGCGCTGCCGAGTCGAGGCAGCCGGTCGCTGGGGCAACGGGTCTGCCTCGCTCCGAGGAGGGCGGCGGATACAGGGTTGACCTGGCTTCTAAGACGGCGTTCTGCCAGGGAGGGCGCCACCGAGTCGGCCGGTTGCACGGGCAACGGGTCTACCTCGCTTTGAGGCTGGTGGCAGACACCAGGTCTACCAGGCACTGGAACAACAGGTCTACCTCGCTCCGGAGCCGGCGGCGGACATCAGGTCAACCCGGCTCTGGGACAACAGGTCTAACTCCCTCCGGGGAGGGCGCCGCCGAGTCAAGGCGGCCGTTCGCGGGGGCAACGGGTCTTTCTCGCTCCGGCGAGGGCGGCGGACACCAGGTCGAGCGAGGTTCGGGTCCGGCGTGCTGCCGGGAAGGGTGCCGCCGAGTCGAGGCGGCCGGTCGCGAGGGCGACGGTTCTGCCTCCGTACGGGGAGGGCGGCGGATATTGGGTCAGCCCGGCTCCGGGACTGGCGTGCCGCTGGGGAGGGCGCCGCAGAGTCCAGGCGGCCGGTTCTGCCTCGCTTCGGGGAGGGCGGCGGACACCAGGTCGAACCGGCGCCGGGGCCAGCGCGCTGCCACGGAGGGCGCCCCTGATTTGAGGCGGCCGGTCGCGGGGGCAACGGGTTTACCTCGCTCCGGGGCCGGCCGCGGACATCAGGTCTACCCGGCTCCGGGACATCGGGTCTGGCTAGCTCCGGGGAGGGTGGCGGACACCGGGTCAACCCGGCCCCGCGGACGGTGTGCCGCCGTGGAGGGTGTGTTACGGGTTATGTTTTGACTAGCTCCTCTCCCTACCCCCCACCATGGAGTTGCCGGCCCCTCCCCCAGGCTGTTTTATCTAGCCGGGTGTTTTTTCAGCTTTTGGGGCTTTTTGCCGCTGCTTCCGCTGCTCGCTGCTTTGGCTGCTGCTTGCCGCTGCTTCTGCTGTCCCCCTGCCCCCCTCCCCTCAGCTGCTCAGCTGCTTTTCTCCCCCTGGCTGCCTAAACTGCCCCTCTCCCTTTCCCCCCCCATCCCTAAGATTTGCACCGGCTCCAGAGGACACGGATCTGAACTTCGGAGACCACCTCTGGAAGTCTGCCAAAGAAGCTCCGCTGCCCTTCCCGGCGAAGATCTGCTGAGTTCATCTCAATCTGGGTCTGTGCTGGGAAGTGTTTCTTTAGTATTTTGTTAATAAAAAGTTTTTTCCACTTTCCCCTGAAGAAAATTCTTTTCGAGCTTAGTGAAGGAAGGAATTGTAAGGGGGAAGGGGACCCTTTGGAGGTCTTTTTTCCTAAAATTTGTCCCAAACTTGGACAAATTATTTTGGTGGCCCGTACGGGGAAACCAGAAAAGTGGAAAAAAACTTTATTCTAATAATATTTTGTTTTCAACTGTTGGTATTGGTATGTCCATTGAATCCAGAATGTCTTTTTGTTGTGGGAGCCTGCCTGTATGGGTGGTTATTAAGTTTCTTTGAAGTGTTAATACCGTTGTGGTCGTTGGGCTTGTTTACTTATCCAGAGATAGCTCCGGTGCTCTCTTTAATACGAAGTTTTTGTATTAAAGGGGTATTAACCAAAATACTCATCGGGCTAGGCTTGGTGATAATGGCATATAAGAGATTTATAAGAATGTTAGAATCGGCTTCAGGAATATATAAATCATGGCTTGTGTTATTTCTTAGAGGAGAAGCAGGAAAAGAGGATTTTCTGCCTTTATTTCCTTTCCTCTCCTCTGAATTAGTTACATCTGTATTAGAAAATATTCAGACCTCCCTGAATATTAAGGACATTATCTTTTTGGCAGTTAATTTGTTAAGTCTTTGTTGCACCATTTGCAGTTTATACAAAATTAAGGCCGAGATTTCTAAAGGGGCTGGGAGGACTCCTGATTTGGGAGTCAAGCTGGGCAGGAGGAATTTTGAGTGGAATGGCAAATGGGAGAAAATGGGCCAGATTTTAAAGGAGTTTTCTGACCCCATAATTTGGGAATTCCCATCTGAACAAATTCAAGATCCAATTGAAGTTGCAAGGTACTTAAAGGGGAAATGCCAGGATGGTTCTAAAGAGAAAAGGATTATTGCAGTAAGCTGGGCCCTGGCACATGCATATCGCACCCTGCTAGGCACGATAGAGCAGGAGACAGAGAAGAGGGAACAGGGAGATAAATTATCCCCTATTCCAGTGACTCAAGTTGCAGCCAACCCCCTAGGCCAAAACCCAGCAGCTAAACTGGAGAACAAGCCCCAACCAATGGCTTTGGCTACTAGTACAAGAAGTGGGAAATGCACCAAGAAGACTGATAGGCTAGTGGAAGATGATGATGATGATGATGCTGGAGAGGGACCTTCAACACCTCCTGATGTAAAATCAGGAGTTAAAACAACTAATGGAAGAGCAGAGACTAATAATGAATCCCTTTCCCTGAAGGATCTTCGTGGTTTAAGAAAAGATTACACCCAGAGACCTGATGAATCTATTATCAGCTGGCTGGTTCGTCTCTGGGATGCAGCAGGGGAGGCCACAGTTTTGGATGGCTCTGAGGCGAGACATTTGGGGTCTCTGTCTCATGATCCTGTTATCGACCAAGGTGTGATGAGGGGAGCTAACCCTCAAAGCCTTTGGGCACGGGTCCTGGATAGCGTGGCACAAAGATATCTGTGTGCAGATGACTTATATGTGCAGCAGACCCGATGGAAAACCATAGAGCAGGGGGTTCAACGCCTCAGGGAAATGGCAGTAGCAGAAATTATTTTTTCGGATGATGTAACAACTAGAAATCCAGACCTGGTACCATGCACACCGCTGATGTGGAGAAAACTTGTGCGGCTTGGGCCACCTGAGTATGCGTCTGCCCTAGCGATAATGAAGAGAGATGAGGTGTATGAGACAGTACTCGATATGGCAAAGAAGCTTCGTGCATATGCGGATGCAGTACATGGCCCGACTCATGCTAGAATTGCAGCAGTGGAAACACGCTTGCGAGACTTAGAAGATAAAATAGAGAAAAATCATCGGAGACTCAGGGAGGAGATTAAGGAGGACCTCCTCCAAATTTCAGCTATACAGATTAGAAACCCTGGTACCCAACACGGACGTTACCCCAGTTGGGAGAGGAGGTACACTCCCCGAGCTGAATTGTGGTTTTTCTTGCGAGATTCTGGAGAGAACATGAGAAGATGGGATGGGAAGCCTACGGCTGCTCTGGCAAAACGAGTGCAAGATTTGAAGGAAGGAAAGATTGAAAGAGGAAGTTCCACCAAAAGGAAAGCCACTCCTGTTTCTCGCAGCGAAAGTGCTGAACATGATACTGATAATGACATGTCTGACACCCTTGAGGGAACCTCTAAGATGTATGCCCCAGAAAAGAAGGAGAAACAGGCTTAGAGGGGTCCTGCCTCTAGCCAGGGTGAGGCACCAGGGGATGCTCAGGGCTGGGGGGTCTCTGGCCGTGTCACACCGGGAGATGCATGGGGCTCACTTCCGTCTGGTTCTGTGGTGTCACAACACTGCCCTGGGTTCCACCAGGCCCTGTTGTGTCACGATGGGGCCTCGTGTTTGTGAAATTCTGTTGGAATTCAAAATGCAAGGAATTCTCACAACATTGGGCCTGTCAATCAAAGTCTAGAAAACAACACAGCATTTGACCTGAGGCCTTGGGATAATCTTCCAACTTAGGTGCTAGAAGCGAAAATGTAGATTTAATACTCAAAGCAGAGATGTATTTAGATGAGAAAAACTTCAGCTATAGAGTTTAAGATATAGAAAAATAAAAGTAGTTGCAGAAGAGACAAAAAGTCTTAGACTAGGTCTGTGTGCCAGAACTGGATTTGCTAAGAAAGGTCACACTTCAATTAGACTAAATTTCTTAGTTTTGAATTAAACATAAATATCTGTGTTGGCAGTGTTTTATTGGTGAATAAATCCTTAAAAGACCTTGTAGGCAGAAGTTTTGCAACTTCCAGCCATGCTGTTGACACTTGTGACAAGAACTCCCTTTTTTTGTAGAAGATAAGAAAAATCAACTGCACTTTGAAAAGCAACTGGAAGTCCTGTCTCCTGGCTGGGACCCCCATAGATCCCTCCTATTGGCCTGGCCACCCTCAGAGACCCCTTCCTCTGCTTCTTGCAGGGCCTGACGGGGCTCCAGGAGAGCTGCGGAGGCACCAGGAGCGCCCGGAGCTGCTCCCGAAATCCCAGTGTGACCCCGGCCCTTCCCCCACCCAGCCCTCACATTTGCCCCCAACCCTGGGCCCTAGCCACGCCCCTTTTGGAGTTCTCCTCCTCCCGACCAATCAGATTGCTCGGTCACACTGTGGCCACGCCTCCTCATTGTTACCTCACAATGCAGGACGTTGGCTGCTCCGCCCCCACGCTTGTTCCTCGATGCCTATTGGCTAAAGCTAAAAGGGGCGGGGCTTGCTCCGGGTATATAAAGAGCCCCGGTGGCTCGGGTCGGGAGCAGCGGTGGCGGCGGCGAGAGGAGGAGACCCTGGGAGAGGAGCCCCGAGAAGCGCCAGGAGGAGACCCACGGGGCGGGCACAGATCCGCTCTGTGCCATCTGCCCGGCAACAAAGGGCGCGGAGACCCCACCCATGACTCCGCTCCACGGAGACCACCCCTTCGCCAGCGCACACCGCGATAAGCACAGATCACCCGGCCACCCCTGCATGGTGGAGAAAGACCGCGGTGACCTGACCCCCCCACATCTCCACACAGGATAACCACGGAGACACCCTGGTCTCCGGTTCTCTCCTTGGGGAGAGGAGGGTGGACCCAAACAGAGCTTCCACCCGGGGGCAAGGAGAACGACGGACCCCAACAGAGCATAGCCCCGGGGGCAAGGACAACGATGGAGACCCACTGAGCATCCCCCCGGAGTCGAGGAGGACGACGGACCCCAACAGAGCATCCTCCCAGGGGCGAGGATAACGATGGACCCCGACAGAGCATTCCCCCGAGGGAGAGGAGGACGATGGACCCTGACAGAGCATCCCCCCGAGGGAGAGGAGGACGACGGACCCTGACAGAGCATCCCCCCAGGGACGAGGATGACGATGGACCCCGACAGAGCATCCCTCCGGGGACGAGGATGACGATGGACCCCGACAGAGCATCCCCCCGGGGGTGAGGATGACGATGGACTCGACAGAGCATCCCCCGGGGGCGAGGAGGACGGACCCCGACAGAGCATGCCCCTTCTTGAAGGCGACCAAGACAGCACAGCGTGCCAAAGGTAACCTGGATGGACAGCACTCCAGCTCCCCCAAACCGCAGGGGGTTGGACACCACCCCAGATCAACACAGGGAAGGACAGACAAGCCCCGGGACAGTGAGGGACTGTGCCGGCCCCCCCACATGGGAGGGTTTTGACCATCGTCCCAGCCAGCTAAAAATAAGGACAAAATAAAGTTGAAAAAAAAATCACATCAAGTGCTGTTCCTGATCTTTGCTCTCCCAACAAGTCACTCGCCACTCAAACCAAGTTCGCAACCCCGCCCGCCCCATGCAGAGGCGGACGGAGACCCTCGGGTGGGCAGGGAGCACGAGGGGGCCTGGGGGTGTCTCCGTCCCCCTCCTCCCTGGGTGGTCCTGGGGGGTCTCAGGCCTCTCCGGGTGGGAATGGCGGGGCTGGGGGGGTCTCGGGCTGTGTCACACCGGGGGATGCTCAGGGCTGGGGGGGTCTCGGGCCATGTCACACTGGGGGATGATGGGGCTGGGGGGTCTCTGGCTGTGTCACACTTGGGGATGCTCAGGGCTGGGGTTCTCTGGCCGTGTCACACCGGGGGATGCATGGGGCTCACTTCCGTCTGGTTCTGTGGTGTCACAACACTGCCCTGGGTTCCACCAGGCCCTGTTGTGTCACGATGGGGCCTCGTGTTTGTGAAATTCTGTTGGAATTCAAAATGCAAGGAATTCTCACAACATTGGGCCTGTCAATCAAAGTCTAGAAAACAACACAGCATTTGACCTGAGGCCTTGGGATAATCTTCCAACTTAGGTGCTAGAAGCGAAAATGTAGATTTAATACTCAAAGCAGAGATGTATTTAGATGAGAAAAGTTTAGCTATAGAGTTTAAGATATAGAAAAAGTAAAAGTAGTTGCAGAAGAGACAAAAAGTCTTAGACTAGGTCTGTGTGCCAGAACTGGATTCGCTAAGAAAGGTCACACTTCAATTAGACTAAATTTCTTAGTTTTGAATTAAACATAAATATCTGTGTTGGCAGTGTTTTATTGGTGAATAAATCCTTAAAAGACCTTGTAGGCAGAAGTTTTGCAACTTCCAGCCATGCTGTTGACACTTATAACTAGAACTCACTTTTTTGTAGAAGATAAGAAAAATCAACTGCACTTTGAAAAGCAACTGGAAGTCCTGTCTCCTGGCTGGGACCCCCAGAGACCCCTCCCATTGGCTTGGGGCACTCTAGAAATGGGACTGGGGCCCCCAGAAACTCCTCCTATTGGCCAGGCCACCCCCAGAGACCCCTTCCTCTGCTTCTTGCAGGGCCTGACGGGGCTCCAGGAGAGCTGCGGAGGCACCGGGAGCGCCCGGAGCTGCTCCCAAAATCCCGGTGTGACCCCGGCCCCTCCCCCACCCCGCCCTCACACCTCTCTGCCCTACCCTACCTTGGGCACAAGCCACGCCCCTTTTGGGATCCTCCTCCTCCTGACCAATCATATTGCTCGGTCACACTGTGGCCACGCCTCCTCTCTGTTTCTTCACAATGTGGAACGTTGGCTGCTCCACCCCCACGCTTGTTCCTCGACGTCTATTGGATGTTCCTAAAAAGGGCAGGGCTTGTTGTGGGTATATAAAGAGCCGCGGTGGCTCGGGTCGGGAGCAGCGGCAGCGGTGGGAGGAGGAGACCCCGGGAGAGAATCCCCGAGCAGCGCCAGGAGGAGACCCACGGGGCGGGCACAGATCCGTTCTGCGCCGTCTGTCCAGCAAGAAAGGGCACGGAGACCCCACTCGTGACTCCGCTCCACGGAGACCACCCCCTTCTCCCCGCCCCCAGCCCACCCCAAGGTACGCACAGAGACACCCCAGCTCTTCTCAATATTAGGTGGAGGACGGCGATGGCCGGCCCCACCGCAGAGCAGCGAAAGGGCAACAAAGGGCGCGGAGACCCCAGCAGAGACTCCTCCCCTCCACGGGGCGCACCCCCACCCACACCAAGGTAAGCACGGAGACCACCCGGACCCCTCTGTGGCGGAGGAGGATGGACATGACCTGACCCCTCATCCCCACAGTGGGCGAAGACAGAGACGATCCCGCTCCCCAGTAGTGGAGGAGTGGCAACGACGGGCGCGGAGACCCCACCGATGACACCGATGCTCCATGGGGACCCCCCAGCCCACACCAAAGTGCTCATGAACAGAGACCCCCCCAGGCCCTCTCCCAGTAAGGGGAAGCGGGTGGAGGTGTCCTGACCCCTCTTCCCATTCCCACACAGGACGAGGACAGAGATGGCCGAACTTCCACTTAGTATTGGAGCCTCAACAAAGGGCGTGGAGACCCCACCAGAGACTGCTCCGCTCCATGGAGACCCCCCCACCCACACCAAGGTAAGCATGAACCACAGAGACCAGCCCGCCCCCTCCCAGTAATGGGAAGCGGGCGGAAATGTCCTGACCCCTTATTCCCACAGTGGGCGAGGACGGAGATGAACCCGCTGCCCCCTTGTAGTGGGGAATCAGCAACGAAGGGCACGGAGACCCCAGCAGAGACTCCTCCGCTCCACGGAGAGCACCCCACCCACACCGAGGTAAGCACAGAGACCACCCAGCCCCCTCCATGGCAGAGAAGGACGGACATGACCTGACCCCCTCATTCCCATAGTGGGTGAGGACGGAGACGATCCCGCCCCCCCAATAGCGGAGGAGCGGCAACGACGGGCGCGGAGACCCCACCAGTGACTCTGCTCCATGGAGACCCCCAAGCCCACAGCAAGGTAAGCACAAACAGAGACAACCCGGCCCTCTCCCAGTAATGGGAAGTGGGCAGTGATGACCCTGTTGCCTTAATCCCCACAGTGGGTGAGGGCGGAGATGATCCAGCCCCCGCTTAGCGGAGGAGCCGCAACGAAGGACGCGGAGACCCCACCAGAGACTGCTCCGCTCCATGGAGACCCCCCCACCCACGCCAAGGTAAGCACGAACCACGAACGGAGACAGCCCAGCCCCCTCCCAGTAATGAGAAGTGGGCGGAGATGTCCTGACCCCTCATTCCTGGCAGTGGGCGAGGACGGAGATGAACCCGCTGCCCCCTCGTAGCAATGAAGGGCATGGAGACCCCAGCAGAGACTGCTCCCCTCCACGGAGACCCCCCCACCCACACCGAGGTAAGCACGAACCACGAACGGAGACGGCCCGGCCCCCTCCCAGTAAAGTGAGGAGGATGAAGATGACCTGACCCTCATCCCTACAGAACGCTCCGGACCCTCTAGTAGTTGAGGAGCCGCAACGACGGGCGTGGAGATCCCACCAGAGACTGCTCCGCTCACGGAGACCACCCCACCCACAGCAAGGTAAGCATGAGCAGAGACCACCCAGCCCCTCCCTGTAATGGGAGGAGGATGGGGATGACCTGACTCCTCATTCCCACACAGGACGAGGGTGGATGCTTCTGGGGTTTGGGGATGGGGGTGTGTCTGTTGCTGTCATGCTGGGGGATTCTCAGGAGGTGACCCCTTGATGGGAGGAAGGAGACGGGGACCATCCAACCCCCCTTTATGGGCGGAGGGTGGAAAGGAAGAGTGATGAAATGGAGAGTGACCCTCCCGTCACGCCGACCCCGCCTCCCTCCCTCGCTCCTGGAAGCCTCGCGGCCTCTCCCCCAAGGCGCGGCGCTGCCGCCATCCCGCGCGTTTTCCAACCGGCCTTGCTATCCCAGCCAGCAGCGGCGAGCCCCGTGCCCAGCCGCGAGGCGGGGGGGGCTCACCCTGAATCCCCCCCGCTGCCCGTGCCCCCCCCTCCGCTTATGCCACCGCCGGAACCTTTTCCGGCGATGCCTCGGCTCGGCTCCCCAGCCCCGGCCAGCAGCGCTCCCCGGGGAGCTCCCGTCCCGACCCGCCCTCCCGTCCAGAGCGCGGCTGCAGCCGCGTCGCCGGCCCGCCCGCCTTCTCTCGCCCCCACCACCGAGCCGTCGCTGCACAGCTGCTGTCCGGTGCCGGCGCTGCCGTCGCGGTGCCCCGTCCCCGACCCTCCCGAGCAGCCCGCGTTCCCCGCGCCGCTGCCCATCGCCGCCGCGGTCCCGGATCCGGCCGTGCCGCCTTCACCGCAGCCCCGCCTCCGGCCCGCCGCGCTCCAGCCACGCTCTCGCCTACAGCACCGCAACCCAACCCGGGACCAGAATTCTCCAGTTCAGCCTTATTATCACACCCTGGAACACTCTCTATAAAAGACAGAGGGGGAGGTGATGTCACAGCACCCCGTTAATAATGGAGCAAACAAGGAACTATTTTACACCCGCAAATGCTTTGCTGTTTCTGCAAAAGGCATCTCCGCTTTACACCGAGACACTGTATTCTAAAAATCCGCCAGACATAAACCTCCCGAAATATTATGATGATTTCCTTTCCACTGACTGGCAGGAAATCAGACGCGATATCTGCAAAGACGAAAGCCTTAATATGTTAGCAATGCCGGTCATATTTAATGCACAGCCCGGGGGTCCCAGAAGATGGTCCCCCATCCCATCACATGAAATTTAAAAATTAAGAAAAGCTTTGAGGGACAATGGCATCTCATCCCCCTATTTCAAACAGCCGTTAAAGAGCACGTTAGACGGACATACACTTACACCCAATGATTGTAAGAATCTGGCTACAGTAACACTTACTGACTCACAGTATCTACTGTGGGAACTGAAATGGAAACGTATGCTCACAGAGACACTAGCAGCATACAGAGACAGTCCAGATATAGAACTACGTGCCCTGACCTTAACCAAACTGACTGGTGATCATCCCAATGACAGGAACGAGGAGCAAATGAATTTACCTAGAACAGCCCTAGAGGACATTAAAAAATGGCACACAGAGCTTTCTTACAGATTCAATCTGCAGGAGTCTTTGAAAAAGCATATAACCTCATAACCCAGGAACAATCTGAACCATTTACCACATTTGTGGATAGAGTAATACAGGCAGCTGAGAGACAGTGCTCTGATGACATAGCCCATCCAATAATGGTACGAGACACTGTTGAAAATAATGCCAATGCAGACTGCAAAAAAGCTATTAAAGCAATAGCAAAGGAAAAGCCAACAGTGCCTGAAATGATAGATGCCTGCAACAAAATAGGAAGTTTGCAGCAGGTGGCATCTATTCAAGCAAACGAACTTGGTAAAACCCTGGGAGAACAACTTGAAAGAGTTCCCACAGCTCAGACATCACAAACTGCTGCATTAGCGGCACAAGCAGAAGCACGTGATCAGAAACTCACAGAAATACTGGCTGCTCTGCACCTCAATTCTCAACAAAACAATACCAGTATGACTGTGATGCCTACTGCTGTCACATCAGGACCCTGTTATTTCTGCAAAAAACCAGGTCATATCATGAAGAACTGCTCAGAAGTTAGAAGAATGATGCAGACATCGGATCGCTGCTCCAACTGTAAAAAAGGACGTCATATCTCCTGGCAGTGCCGAGCCAAACCTGATGTAAGCAAGAAAAACAATTCAAAAAACTCGAAGACGAGCGCGGAGCGCCACCGCGTGGTGAAACAAGTTATGGCACCACAGAACCCCGAGGGAGGATTTGTAAATACTCCAGCTCAGACGCCAATTCTTCCATCACCAGCAGAACCCCAGGTTATGCCACAGGCTTACTGCCCCCAGGGTTCTGGTGCACTTTGGCTGCCTCCAAGCCAATAACATTTTTAAAGGACAGTAGTTATACCTATATCCCTACAGGAATTACTGGGACTTTTCAATACAGGCAGGACTTTTTGGTTATTGGCAAAGAGATGAATGGTATTCTGGGACTGCTTGTTTTGCCTTGTGTATTTTCTGTCAACTGCTATGAAGAACTACGAGTGTTAGCTAATGCCTGTTATCCTCCCTTGCATATTCCACCTAAGGCCCCTATAGCTAATGCTATAGCACTGTTTATGGGGACCACAGAGCATATGCCACCTTGTGATCCCTCATTTAATCAGGACAACCCTGAAGTTTTTTGGATTCAACACATAAGTACACAACGCCCAATGATGACTTGTGAACAGTCTGTTGGTGGGATTCGAGTTAGAATCAAGGGTATGGTGGACACGGGGGCAGATGTTACTGTGATTTCTTACTATTACTGGCCAGCAGAATGGAAATTAATAACTGCCCCAAGTGCTTTCACAGGCATTGGGGGTGCAACTCCATGCCTACAGAGTGAGTCTGTGGTCAGCATTACAGGACCACATGGGAAAAAGGCATTGGTTCTTCCCTATGTAGTGCAAAGACACATCACAGTGTGGGGAAGAGATTTGCTTTCTCAATGGGGAGCCAGAATTGAACTGGATTTTTAGTAGGGGTCACTGAGACACTCAGCTTTTTAAAATTAACCTGGAAAACAGACACCCCCGTCTGGCAAGCCCAGTGGCCCCTAACAAACAATAAGCTGAGTGTTCTTAAGAACCTAGTGGCTGAACAGCTGCAAAAAGGCCACATCACACCCACTACCAGCCCATGGAACTCGCCTGTATTTGTAATCCACAAGAAAGCCTCTGGCACCTGGCGATTATTACACGATCTCAGAAAAATTAATGCAGTGATTGAAGACATGGGAGCCCTACAGCCAGTCCTGCCCAACCTTTCCATGATCCCAAGAGACTGGCCACTTGTCATTATCGATCTAAAGGACTGTTTCTTTAACATTCCACTACACCCAGACGATGCACCTCGCTTTGCTTTCTCTGTTCCAAGCACAAACCTGCAGGAACCACTTCAAAGGTACCATTGGCTCGTTTTGCCACAAGGAATGAAAATTCTCCAACCATCTGCCAGTATTACGTAGCCCGTGCCTTATCTCCGGTTCGTGAGCAATTCCCAGAATCATTCATAATCCACTATATGGATGATTTATTGATAGCAGCTCCAACGCAGAAACAAATGGAGACAACCCGTGATAGTGTTGTTGCTGAAATCACAAAAGCAGGACTGGTGATTTCTGAATCAAAAATACAAGAGACTGCTCCCTGGAAATATTTGGGTTGGAAATTGACAGAACAATCTATTGTGCCTCAGAAAGTACAAATCCGGACGGAGGTTCACACTTTACAGGATCTACAACAGCTTTTAGGAGAGATCAACTGGGTCACACCTGTGTTAGGAATCACTGCTGATGAACTTGCTCCACTTTTTGACTTGTTGAAAGGGGACAATAACATTAGATCCCCATGGTCTCTCACACCTGAAGCTTGCAAAGCCTTAGAAAAAATTACAGAAGCCCTGCGAACCAGGCAGGCGCATCGCTGTATGTCAGATAAACCCTTTTTCCTTGCAATTTTAGGACAAGAGCTGAGACTGTGTGGTCTCATCTTTCAATGGGACCCCTCTCAAAAAGATCCCTTGTTAATGATTGAATGGGTTTTCATTTCTTACAGGTCGCCAAAGACAATCCTCACACCTTTAGCAAATGATGTCTCAGATCATCATCAAAGGTAGAGCAAGGCTTCTTTCAATAGCAGGTTGTGAATTTGCAATTATCTATTTGCCCATGAAGAAAACTTATTTTGAGTGGGCAATGCAAAAATCAGAAGACTTGCTGTATGCCTTGCTTGATTTTCCAGGCGTTTGCTCCATTCACTATCCGGCACACAAAATGATCAAAGCTAAATTATGCTACAAAGAAAAACCTCTGATCAGTGAAGAACCTTTAGAAGCAATTACTGTCTTTACTGATGGATCAGGGCAAACGCACAATTCAGTAGTTACATGGCAAAATATGGAAACAAAAGCTTGGGAACAAGATGTTCAAAAGGTTGAAGGTTCTCCTCAGATTGTAGAATTAGCAGCAGTTGTAAGGGCTTTTCAGCTCTTTCCAGAACCTCTCAACTTGATAACTGACTCAGCATATGTTGCTAATATTGTCAAGAGAATTGAGGGATCAGTTCTAAAGGATGTGAACAATGATAAGTTATGTCTTTGGCTTACCTGTCTTTACCAAATCCTATCTCACAGAACTAATCCTTATTTTATTTCCCACATAAGGGCCCATTCAGGCCTCCCAGGATTTATGGCAGAGGGAAATGCTCGAGCAGATGCATTGGCATCAGCTGTCTCTGATGAGGAAGATGCCTCAGTGCTTGCTGCAATAACTCTGCCTAACACTATTGAACAAGCCAAATTGAGCCATGCATTCTTTCACCAAAATGCACAGGCAATTAAACGAGATTTTCACATTACCTTAGAGCAAGCACAAAATATTGTACGAGCTTGCCCTGACTGCCAGCTAGTTCTGCCACTTCCTGCTACAGGAGCCACCAACCCAAGAGGGTTGGAGAGCTTGCAGAAATGGCAAACAGATGTTACTAAGTATCCCTCTTTTGGGAAGATTAAAAAAAATCCATGTCTCTGTGGATACATTTTCAAATGCAATTTTTGCTTCTGTGCATACAGGGGAAACAGCTGAGCATGTTTGCCAGCATTTTTCACAAGCCTTTTCTTATCTAGGTATCCCCCAAGAGGTCAAAACTGATAATGGTCCTTCTTATACCTCACATGAATTGGCTGCATTTTTAAATGACTGGGGCTATTCGCCATACATTTGGCATTGCTCATTCGCCCACAGGTCAGGGAATAATAGAAAGGACACATCAGACTCTAAAACGCATTTTAGATCAACAGAAGGGGGGAGATCCTCAGGCCTCACCTCAAAGGAGGCTAAATAAAGCATTGTATGTCTACAATTTTTTGAACAGCTCTGCAGACGAGCCAGATCCTCCTATTTATAGACACTTTTTAAATAACAGAAAAGCAAAACTGAAGGAGCACCCCCAGTTTTTGTTAAACACTCAGAAACAGGACAAATAGAGGGACCATACAACCTCATAACATGGGGAAAAGGGTTTGCGTGTGTTTCCACAGATGGAGGCCTCAAGTGGGTGCCAGCAAAGAATGTGAAGCCCCACTGTGCATCAAAACCTGCTGAAGCCTCCACAGCAGCCAGTGATCCTGCGAGAAGCCAGGAAGCAAGCACCCAGACCTGAACTGTGCAGAATCATCAGGAGAAAGTGACCAGGAGAAACAGTTCAAGAAAAGAATGGAGTTTCATTGTTTGCATGAATGCATGTTGTTTTTCTTCCTTTGTTTTAGCTTTTGTAGTGAAGCGTTACCAGTGAATCAACCCAAGACAAATATCTGGGTTTCCTTAGCCAAGTCAGCAGGCTCCGACACCATCTGCTTATCTAACACAAGTCCTGACAAACCTTTTTCAACCTGTTTAGTAGGAGTAACCTTTGCCAGAGGGTTTCGACAATGTCACCCTTGAAAGGTACTGGCCATATGATGATCATCATGCATCTCCAACTCCCAGCCAAAGACATCAAACTTACATTGACAATTTTAAAGCTGATCAATTTGATCTCCAAGAGCTTGAAATCTTAGGTTCAGTAACTATGAACAGTTGTTATTTCTTTCATCTCATGGAAGGAGACAGTCCTCATTTAAATGTTACCCCATATCACCCAGTTTATAGCAATGTGACTTTTTGGTGTAATCAAACTAAACTTCTCACATATTTTGAGCCACACGCAAGTCGATTTAGCAAACTTCCAATACGATTTCCCAAGGGAATTTGGCTCATTTGTGGAGACAGAGCATGGCAGGGCATACCTTCATATATAGAAGGTGACCCCTGTGCACTTGGACAACTTACCATAACAGCCCCCAGTGTTAAAGAGGTGGTCAAAAAGAAAAAATAGAAAAATCAGATCCTCCACAGGACATCATTTTGAAAGTGACTTTCGCCCGTGGAACTCTGGCACGACAATTATCACAAGCATTTTTTTACCTCAGGTGAGCACCTCATTTGCTCTGAGACAGTTAAATCAGTTGGGATGTTGGCTCAGTAAAGAAGTAAATGCCACATCAATTGCAATTAGTGACTTGTTGACAGATGAAGAAGCAGTGAAACATGCCACTCTACAAAACAGAGCAGCCCTTGACTTCCTTTTACTGGCTCATGGGCATGGCTGTGAAGATTTTCAAGGATTGTGTTGCATGAATTTATCAGATCATTCTGTTTCCATTCATAAACAGTTGCAAAATTTAAAGGATTTAGCTAACCAAATACTACAAGCAATCCAACCTGGCTAGACAGGTTGTTCGAAGGTTGGAGCTTTGCCTCTTGGCTAAAGGAACTCTATAAAATAGGCTTGTTTATTCTATTAATAATAGTTGTGTTATTAGTGTTTTTACCCTGCATACTCCAGTGTATAAGGAAAATAATGGCCAAGATAGTTTCTAATATTTTTGTTGTTCAATGAAATGGGGGAGATATTGGTGAAGGAATAGCAAAGACTTAGGAATGCCTAGCAAGTAGTTCTGAAGCAATAGATGAAATAGGGATGTTAGCAGTATTTACACAGGATGCTGAAACTAGTTATGTTAAGGTTTGAGGCCCCTTCCTTTGTTTAGATAAAACCAAATACCATACATGCCAAAGAAGCACCAGATATCCTGTCTCAAGCCTGGCAGGAGAGATCTCAAGACAAGAGTAAAGCCATAAAACATGGTAATTTAGTTGTTCCTCTAGGTTGCATGCAAATATTAGGAAATTAGTATATTGTATTAGATTGGTTATTTGAATTTAGATTATTCATTATGGAATAATACTTATTGTACTGCAAATGGAAAATCTCTCTCTCTCTCCTGCTTCTCTCTCTTCTCTGCTTCTCCTCTCTTCTCTCTGCTTTTGTCTCTTCTTCTTCTTCCTCTCTTCTCTCCCCGCTCCTCCTCTCCTCCTCCTCGCTCTTATTACCTCTAATCTCTAACTTTTCTCTAAGCTCTCTCATATACCCACGCCCTATAATAAAATACAACCCTGAAGAACAGCAAATAATCATCTCCTGAGTCTGTCCAGTGACCGTCCAGAAACCCCCCGGTCCCACAACACTTGGCCTGTGGGGGACACAAGAGTTTCCCAGGCCTGGGCTCTGGTGCTGTCCCTGCTGACTGAGTGCCAGAGCGGCTCCCAGCGACACCTGCCACATGTTCCTTCCCCTGCCCTCACCTCCCTGAACCACCAGCACCCACTGCAGTCCATGGTGGCATCAGAGCTGTCTCCTGCCTGTTCAAAAGGAGACAGATCACAAACAGGCACAGGGTGCCCATGGTGACATCTCAAGTCTCTCTGGGCTGCTAAAGAGCACTGAGGTCCATGAGGCCAGTGACTCCATGGTGACATGCCAGACCTCTTTCACCCTCCAAAGACTTGTGAGCTCCCAAGCACTCACCAGAGGACAACAGATGTGTCTCTACATGCCAAGGAGCCCATTTGGCACAGGCACTCACCGAGGTTCCATGCTTACATCCCAGTGGTCTCTGTGATCCTAAAGAACACTGAGGTCATGTGCAATCCCAAGGGCTCCATGGTGACATTGCAGCAGTCTCTCATCTGCCAAACCACACTGACCTCACAGGCTGTCACAGGGTCTCAATGGCAACATCACAAGTGTCTCCAGGCTGCTCAGCAGCTGTGATGTCACAGGCACTCACAGGGACTCTAGGGTGACATTCCAGGGGTGTCAAAGGCTGCAAAAGAACCATGAGGTCACACACTGTTACAGGAATTCCACAGGGACATCCCAGGGGGCTCCAGGCTGCTAAAGAAGTGCTTTGCCACAGGCACTCAGAGGGGTTCCATTGTGACATGCCAGTGGTCGCCACACTCCTAAGGAACACGGAGGTCACAGGCAGTGACAGCAGCTCTGTGCTGACATCCCTCGTGTCTCCACCCTGCCAAAGAACTCTGATGTCACTGGCACTGACAAGGGCTCCATGGTGACATCCCAGGTTTCTATGAACTACTAAAGAGCACTCAGGTCAAAAGCCCTCCCAAGGCCTCCATCCTCACATCCCAGAGGGAGACAGGTTTTTAAAGAGCCCTGAGCTCACCTGCACTCACAGGGCTTCCACGGTGGCATCACAGGGCTCTCTGGGGCTTCTAAGGAGCCAGGAGGTCCCTGGCAGTGGCAGGCACTCCGTGGTCACATCCTAGAAGAATCTGGGCTGCCAAAGAGAGGTCAGGAGCAGTCACAGGTACTCCATGGTGTGAAAAGTAAGATTCACTTTCCTGGTAAATTTCAAAACGTTTAATAAAAGACAGTTAGAGACAAACAATAAAGCCAAAGGTTATAAAGGTCAGGTGCTTGATATACAGCCAAGAGCATACACTAACTCAGAAAACATTTTAAATTGCATCAAATGTATTGCATATTCCTAGAGCTTCATGCACTATTCAACCCGTAAATCAACTTTTAAAAACTTTTTTTTCTCCTTGTGGCTCATGCTCTTTCTTGTCAGCACGTTCTCAGATAACAGAGATCAATAAATTCCTTCCCTGGACTTCTGGTGTTAGTCACCCCTGTGCTCATCCAGACAGAATAATCCAAGAATGTGTAGAAATTCCTGGATATCTTCCCTTTTTACCATTCTCCGAGTTAGTTACATGAGCAAAAGCTTTTACATCACCATGTTATAGTCCAAGAAATACAGATATTTATTCACATTACTATTTCGAAGTTTTGGTAAGAGCAGAACTAAAAGAAACTATATTCATACAGCAAAGTTTTGCCAACATTATACACATAGCATTCATTTTAATACTTGCGAAAAGCCAATAATATAATATGTAATTATAACAACGGTGACATCACAAGGGCCTTTAATCTTCCTCCCCTCTCAGTCACCTCAGCACGCCCCACTGCTCCCGGCAAGGGAAGGAGGGAGTCTTTAGGAGCCGCCGGAGCTCCTGCCCCGTCCCTGCACGGGCAGCAGCGTGAGACCCTAAACCCGGTGTGCGGGACTCTGAACCCGCCGTGCCCCTGCCCCGCCTGCCGCCTCCATTTCTGCATCGCTCCCTCGCCCCGCTGCGCTCCCGCTCGCCCGGGCTGGAGAAGCAGCGGGGGAGGCGTGGGAAAAAGCGCCATCAAACAAAACTCCAAGCGACCCGCACAGAAATCTCCTTGGCAGAGAGACACCGGGCAGGGCCCCGCCATCGCCCGCAGCCCGTGCCCGGCCGCACCGTGCCGGCCCCGCTGCTCGCCCAGCGCAGCCTCCTCCTCTCCCGCCATCGCCCGCAGCCCGTGCCCGGCCGCACCGTGCCCGGCCCCGCTGCTCGCCCAGCGCAGCTCCTCCTCTCCGCCATCGCCCGCAGCCCGTGCCCGGCCGCACCGTGCCCGGCCCCGCTGCTCGCCCAGCGCGAGCCTCCTCCTCTCACCGCCGCCGCCGGGGCCCTCACGCTCGGCTGCTGCCGGCGGGAAAAAGCCCTTCCCGTGCTGCCCGCCGCGCCACTGCCGAGCCTGAGGGAGCCTGAGGGGCTGCGCGGGCAGACAGGAGAAAACAGAAGGAAAAAACAGAAATCAGAAACAAAAAGCGGCCTGGGCGGTGGCGGAAAAATGGAGACTAACAACTACCACACACACTCGCACTCTCGCCTAAGACTCCTGCCCATAGCCGCAGCTCCGCCTGCCGCGCCGAAAATAAACGCCCCGCAGCAGAAACACAAAATTCCCTCCCCTCAGAGCGCAGAGCCGAAGCCGAAGCCTCCAAGGGCGCCCGGCCCTGCGCTGCCGCGGCGGGCGGGGGAACTCGGGCCGGGCCGGTCGCTTCGGGCCGGGCTCTGGGGGCAGCGGGGCCGGGGCGGCGCAGTATTTCTCTGAATATTCAGGAGAAGCCAATCCCATAACATGTGCTTGTAGCAGCGGCAGAGCCGCAGCGCCCAGCGCTCCCCACTCCCACCCCACCTGCGCCACCCCCTCGCATCCAGCGACCCCCGGGAGCGGAACTGGGGCTCGGGGGGAGGGGGACGGTGTGAGGGAATGGTGACCTTTTTGTTCGTTGTAAGATAGGTTATCTTGAAACCCTGACATGCAGGCTTAACATAAGTAATCTTGAAGCCCGGGGATGCGGGCTGGTCTGTGGGTATGTGATTACTGATTACTTAGGCTAGCACAATAACCAAACGTCTTAGTAATTTTTTTAGGAAAAAAGGAGCAAGCAGAACGAGCTGGAAAAATGAATCAGCAAGAAGGGAAGAACTTAAAAGGGGGACTTGCGACTCGATCAGGCGTGGCAGTTTTGTGGAGCGGAGTCTCCCTGCCACCCAACGCTGCAATTTGCTTTTGCCGTCTGTACTCAATAAATATTTCAAATTGGTTTTGAGTATGGCCCTTTGTGCTCATTTATAACAGACGGCATGGACAGATCTGCACTGGGGGGTCCCGAGCCCCCTGCCCAGCCCTGTGAAGCACGGAAAAACTCTCTATACCGCACAAAATAAGGTGTAAGAGTAGGTATGTATTTATTCAGTGCTGAGGGGGATAGCTCCTCCAAAACTACGCACACCTTTGGTGACCTCCGCCTCTCTTTTAATTCTCTACGAACTAGAATTGCACATTACACCTAATACATATTCATTGCCTGCCCCGCTTCATATTAAAATTAGCTACACGCCTCTTTCTGCTCCACGCTGCTCCTTGGGAAAAAGTAAACAGTCTTCTTCTCAGTTGAACTTTTCATCTTGTCTCCTTGCACGTATTCTTTTTACTCCTTTGCCCATCTTCTGGATTTTGGTACCACTTTTCCTGGGTTCAGGGATCTGGAGAATCCCCCTTATCCTGTGGTGCCTTTGTCCTTGCATCCTGTTCGCCCACCCCAGCTCTTTATCTTATCCTGCAGCCTTGCTCGCCCCTGTTCTTGTAAGCACCGTAAATTCCAGCAAACATAGGGTTTTGTCAGACCCCTTCTAGTCCAAGCATTTCTCGATGCTCGATTCCTCACTCTCAGTTGCTCTGTCTCCCCTGCAGGCTCAGGGGGTGCTGCCCCCTCCCCAACAGCCGCTGCTGCGGCGGCCGCGGGGCACAGGGGGTGGCAAAGGGGGGTCCGGGATGCGAGCGGGGGAGCAGCGGGAGGAAGAGGAGGAGAGGGGAAGGGGAAAAGAGAGGAAGGGGAGGAGCAGGAGCAGGAGGAGCAGGAGAGGATCAGCGGGCGCCGGCGGAGAATCGCGGTGCTGCAGGGCGAGCCCGCTGAGCCCGCAGCTCCGCTGGCCCCGGCAGCATCGCATTCCTGCATCCCGCGGGTGAGCGCGGAGGGGAAGCTCGGCCCGGGGCTATCGCGGCAGCTCCGGCACGGCTGGTTGGGTTTCGGATTCTTGGGGGATGGGGGTTGGTGTTTGTGCCTCGCAGATTCAGGAATCGAGTCCCAAATATATTTGGGTGTCCTGGGAGAGGTATTGTTTTATTGATGTGAGGAGGGGATGTTTCTGGCTCTTGCAGGAATCCAAAGCTGAGCAGTAAATGCTCCTTGGGGGGATTTGGAGGGGCCCACGTGGCGATGGCCCGGTCCCGGCGGGGCGGGACATCGGTTTTGGGGATCCCCGGGAGAGGCGGGGGATGAAAGGCGGGAGCCCCGGCGTGGGGAGAGGGGCGACAGCAGAGCTGGGGGACCCCCGGCAGCCTGGAGGGGAGGTGGAGCCGGGAGATGAGTGGGGTGCGGGCCCCCGAGCCTGGAAGGGCTGGCGGGGAGTGGGAGTAAGGCCTGAGTGACTGGAGTGGGGGGAGCCGAGTCAGACTGGGATGAGCCCTGGGACCCCCGAAATACCCTCAGCGTGCCTGAGCAGGAGCCGGGAGAGAGGGGATCCCCAGGATCCATGGGCCCCCAACTGCTCTGAGAACAGGGACCCCCATAACCCCAAAGTGAGGACAGTGCAATCAGGGATCTCCTGGGAGAGTGTTTTTTAACACCTTCTTGATATTTGGAGGTTTTTATGGACACCAGACACTCGGTGACTTCTTGAGGTAGGCCTGGACATCGGGACCTTCAAAGCCACTGCACTCACGTCTTGTTTTTCCCCAAACCCTGGTTTCCCATTTCCAGGTTTTATCCAGATAGAGGAAAAAGCTGTGAGGAAGAGGAAGGTGCGCCATCAGAAAATAATGGAAGAGGCTGTTTGGAGCAGCTGCACGATGCAGGAATCCAACGGGGAGGAAAACCCCCAGAGATCCCACATGAGGAGGAGCTCCAAACCCAGCCCAGGATGCTCTCAGGTGGAAAGCCCCAGCCTGTCCCAGGCAGGGAGCCAGAGACCTGGCCAGAGCTCTGAGCTGATGGTCCATGAGCAGCTTCATGATGGCAAGAAGCCCCTCCAGTGCTTGGAATGTGGGAAGAGTTTCCGCACAAGCTCCCACCTGAACCGCCACCAGATGATCCACACCGGGGAACGGCCCTATGAGTGTGGGAAATGTGGGAAGGGGTTCAGAGATACCTCTGACCTGATCTGCCACCAGAGAGTGCACACTGGGGAACGGCCCTACGAGTGTGGGGAATGTGGGATGGGCTTCAGCGTCAGCTCCCACCTGATTGCCCACCAGAGGATCCACAGTGGGGCACGGCCCTATGAGTGTGGGGAATGTGGGAAGAGCTTCAGACTGAGCTCCAGTTTGATCCGCCACCAGATGATCCACACTGGGGAACGTCCCTACAAGTGTGGGGAATGTGGGATGGGGTTCAGGAAGAGCTCCCACCTCACTCGCCACCAGATGATCCACACTGGGGTACGACCCTATGTGTGTGGGGAATGTGGGAAGAGCTTCCGTGACAGCTCTGGCCTGATCATACACCAGGCAATGCATGCTGGGGAAAGCCCCTACAAGTGCTCAGAATGTGGGAAGGGCTTCATCCAGAGATGCAACCTTATTGTCCACCAGAGGATCCACACTGGGGAGAAGCCTTATCAGTGTCCTGAGTGTGGGAAGAGCTTCACCCTGAACTCTAGCCTGGTTGTTCACCAGCAGATACATACCAGGGATAAGCCCTATTAGTGTCCTGAGTGTGAAGAAAGATTTCAGAGGAGATCCCATCTGCTCAGGCATCAGCAGATTCACACACAAGAGAGGCCCTTCTGCTGCCCTGACTGTGGGAAGGGCTTTAAAAAAACCTCCACCCTTGTCACCCACCAGCAGATCCACACCAGGGAGAGGCCCTAACAGTGTCCCCAGTGTGGGAAGAGCTTCTCCCAGAACCTGCCGTGACCCAGCACTAATGGGGGCACTGGTAAGGGAAGCTCTGTGAGTGCCCCGCCTGTGGGAAGAGGTTCCTGCGCTGCTCCAGCTCCATCCCCTCTGTTGGACCCCGTTGGAAGCTCTCCAGTGACCCTCGTTAGGCAGAGCCTTGGTGATCCATGGTCCTGGTGATCCTTGTTGGGAACACACCAGGCTGTTGGTCTCCACATCTTCCTGGGTCCCCGTGGGCCGCTGGATTCAGCAGGCCAAAAATCCATTGGGATGCAGACTGACATCAGGAATTCATTTGGGACAGCAGATTTTACTTTCCACCCCAAAAAATTCACCTTTGCATCCAATCATTTCATCTGCCGGCATCAAGGAATACTGGATGGTCTTGGAGATCTTTACCAACCTGAACCATTCAATTATTCTAATTCTGTCTGGGCTGCAGGCATCTTCCTCAGCCATATGGTGATGTACTGGGCAGAAAACCAAGATGTACACAGTGGAGTGGAAAGTCCTCTAAAAAAGGTTCTTTCTACCCACCCAAGCACATGCATACTCAGTCAGCATGGATAGGTAAATAATTTTATTTTGCCCTTGATTTTCTTTCATTTTTCTTCAGCCCTTCACTCAACATTGGGGTAAAAAATAAAGAGATTGAACTAAGACATGGATGGGGATGTTGTGGGACGTGGGTGGGGACATGGTGGGGACTGGGACATGGATATGGGTATGGATATGGATATAGATACAGACAGGGCTGTGGATGGAGATATCAGGCTTGAGGGGGGTCACAGACATAGATGGTGACATGGGGGAATGTGGTCATGGATGGTGACATGGCGGTATGGCCATGGATGGTCACAAGTGGCCTAGGGGACAAGTCCATGGGTGGACACATCCACACCATGACGTGTCCCATGACCAAGGAGAACACATCCCCACCACCACCATGATGTCGTCCCCTTCACGCTACCGTTGATTCACTGCTCCTCCCCTGGGTGTGACACCTGCCTGGCGAGATGTCCCCATGTTCTGGTGACCCGTGTCCCTCAGGCCACTCCCACCAGTGGCTCCAGCAGCAGCCAGAGCCCGTCCTCGGCTCGCAGGATCAGCTCGGGCTTGCGGCGCGGGGGTGGCCTCGCTGTGTCCCTCCGCAGCACGAACCGGGACAGTGTCAGTGCCACCACCACCTTCATCTCAGCCATGGCAAAGCTCTGCCCGATGCAGTTCCTGCCACCACATCCCCATTGTCACTGTCACCCCACTGTGATCCCAGCCAGGGATGGGGGGGGGCACTTGGGGACACTCCTGTCCCCACCCCACCACGTCCCTGGGGCCAGCAGAGAAGGGGATGAAGGAGGACGGAGACCATCCCTTGCTGTTCTCTGGGCTGAACCTCAGGGGATTGAACACCTGGGGTGACAGTGACACTGTGAGGACGCAGCTGTCACCACCATGGTGACAGGGACACCTCGTAGGGTGGCACTCGCCCAGGCTCGGGCCAGAGGTCTGGGTTGTGGTGGGTCCCGTAGATGCTCATCAGGCAGATGACCCCTGGTAGGATGGGAATGGCCACTTTAGGGACAGCAGGTGACAGCAGTGGGTGGTGACACTGGGGACACACTGGCCACGCCATACCCTTGGGGATGACACGGCCGTCATGCAGGGGGACGTCCTCGGTGCAGCGCCGGGACACGGCAGTGACAGGAGGGGTGCAGCCACAGGCTCTCCTTGATGCACATGGTGGTGAAGGCAGCGAGGGCACCCCCAGCCCTCCACTGCCCTTGTGACACACCCGATTCCATCCTGGGGGCACCCAGAGTGTGTCAGGGTCACCTACTGCCCCTGTGACACACCCGGATCCACTGCGGGTGCAAATGGTTCTGTCCCGAAAACTTGCTGTGTCCTCCCCTGTGACACCTGGATCCAGCGGGGGCACCCAGGGGTGCTGTCCCCACCCGTGTGACACCCAGAGGTGCTGTCCCCACCCAACCCCGTCCACTTACCAAGCCAGGGCTTGAGGAAGGCCTAGAAAGTTTTATCCTTGGAGGCCACGAAAGCTGCAACACACAAGGATGGGGTGGGCAGGGATTCACTGGGGTGGGGACACTGGGGTCCCCTGGGTGGGGACACTGGGATGAGGCACCCTGTCTGCACCCCTTAACCCACAGTGGGGACCCTCTCTCAGCACCCACAGCCAACCGAGCATGAGGGTTGTGGGACAACCAGAGGCTGGACAGGGTGACACCTTTGGCTGGCCTTAGGGAACCTCAGGGACAGGTTGGTGGCCACTCTGGGGTGGTGTTTGGCCTGGCCTATGGTGACACCTCTGGGACCTGTGGGGTTGGGCTGGTGGCCACTGCCTGGGCACTGCCAGGTCTCTGTGCCAGGTGCAGTGACACCCATGGGTGGCCCTGGGGACCCATCTGGTGTCTCGTGTCCTACCTGAGGCACTGAGGAGTGGCCGAAGGGTGCTGGGGTGGAAGAGGCGCAGGATGGGCAGCCAGGGAAGTCCCCACCAGAGGCAGCCATGACGGTACCGGGCCACCAAGACACCCACCTGCTGCAGGCCCTGCTCTGTGCTCTGGCCCTGGGGACAACAGGGGACATGTGTGTCATTGGGGACATGCACAAGCTTGGGGACACGTCTGCCCTGGCGTCTCGGGCGTTGTAAGGCCGCTGGGAAGAGTCCGGCCGCGTGGCTGGCGCGGTGTCGGAGTGCGGCCGCCGGACTCTCACCTTCCGGCGGTCCCGCGCAGGGGTTGCCAGCCTTGGGGGCAAGTGTGTCTGTCCCTACTGTCCCCTTGCAAGTGCCACCACCTCGTCCTCACTGTCCTTTTGCCGGTGCCACCACCCCATCCTCACTGTACTCCCAAGTGCCACCACCCTGTCCTCACTGTCCTCCCAAGTGCCACCACCCCAATCATTCCTTCTGTCCCGTCACAGGTGCCACCACCCTGTCCCCATTGTTTCTTTGCAGGTGCCTCCACCCCCGTTCCCACTGTCCCCGCAGGCATTATCCCTGTCCCCTCACCATGCCAGTGTGTCCCAGCAGCCAATTTACCGGGGGGATGGGGAACTTGTTCAGCTGGCGACAAGTGACCCGGAATCGGGTGACAGTGAGCAGCACATCTATCACGATCCGCTCAACCCAAGCTGGAGTCGTGATGGTTAAGTCGACCCCAGGGTGCAAAAGACAAAAGGCAAGAGACTCAGGTTTGTTTAGCAGAAAGCAGTAATTCAGTTTATTGCGTACTAACAATCAAGTTTTGTGATAGAGAGAGAGAGAGAGATAAAAGGGGAGAGAGAAAAAGGATGGGATATACCTACCAATGATGGGACGCACCCTTGTGGCCATCCAACGAGACGAGATGAGACGAGACGCATCTTCAATCCATTGGGGAGAAAAAGATCTCGAAGTCAGTTTGGGGAAAGTCACTTTTTATAGTCCTTTTCCAAAGCGAGTGGCCTCTGGCCAAAAGGTAGGAAGATTTATGGACTATTGTCTGTGGAGATCTTAGCCCCATGATGCAGGTGCGGGGACAGGGTGTGATAACCAACACCCTGCAGTGTACCATGAAAAGCACCAGGCACAGCTACAAATAATCCCTGGCCTGATGCAAGCATCCACCTTGGGCAGGCTGGAGCTCTGGTTCAGGGCAAGTGGTGCAATCTCAGGGCCCAGTCTCTGCTGATGGTCATAAGGCAGATCAGAGAAAACTTGAGACTGACTCTTACACCACCCCGTGGTTCACGATCATCGGCAGCAGCACTTCATTCCTGGTGTTGTGGTGAAGTCTTCAGGACTCAGATGAGTTGAGAGCATATCCCAGAAAACAGAGACAGAAAGTTGGACAGAATAGGAAAGTAGGAAAAAGATAAGGGAAAGGTAAAAGAGAGAGAAAACAAAACAAATAATCAATTTCAATTTCTGATTACAAAAAGATAAATAAGCAGTTTAAATCAATGTTTCAATTTCAATTTTTTGATTTAATAATAATGATTTCTTGATTAAAATAAAATGATCAGTTAACAATCAATTTTCAGATTTTAATTTCTGATTACAAAGAGATGAATAAGCAATTTAAATAAATGTTTATAAATTTTAATCAATTTACCAATCAATTTCAATTTCTGATTACAAAAGACAAATAAACAATTTAAATCAATGTTTCAATTTCAATTTTTGATTCAATAATAATTTCTTCGTTAAAATATAATCAGTTTGAGTCAATACTTAAAGAAAATGCAACATAAATAATAACTAAAAATCAACCTTAATCAATATTCATGATGCAATACAACAAAGATAAGCAATTTTGAAGCAAGAAATGTTCAAATTACAAATCAAATAATTGATTTCATTTTAAAATGGAACACAACTAAAATAAGTAATTTTAAAACAAACAATTTTCAAATTTAAAACAGCAATTTTAGTAAGTTACAGACACAAAGATTTAAATTATTTTTAGTACTCATTACCAAATCTTCTACAAAAACACTATCACAAGCAGTTCTAAATCATGCAAACCCATTGCTCATATACCCCAGTATTGTTTCAGGAATCTGCTTTGGATAACTTTCAAAGTTACAGACATTCTGTTCTGTTTCTAAGCAAATATCTTGAGCTCTGATTGCATTACTTTCACAGATAAACTCTTGTTGTTCCCAGACAATGTAAGTTTCCAAATTAATAGTTTATTACTTTTCACTAATTTGACAACCCATTCTCTAAGATCAAAGGATAGAGAATAGCTCCATCATGATTCAGCCCCAATGCAGTGATAGGGAATATTGAATGTACTGGAGCATTACATGTGGTCAGTGCAAAGGCTGTGGCTGTGTTTGTGCTGGGGTAGTAATTTCACCAGGATTGGAATTATTTTTCAAAATCATGGGCATTATCCCAAATTATTCTCCGAATTTCAGTAGGAAAAGTGGCTTCCTCCACTTCTTGTACAATTCAGGCAGCAACTGACTGCATCCACAATTGAGCCTGAATAAAGCAGAGAGCTAAAGAGATGTTAGCCAATGTATTCATTAATACTTCTAAATCAATACTATTCAAAATTCCCAATTTTGTTCCCACAACAGCAGTTATGTCTCTTGTTTGTTTCTTGAAAGGATCCTCCTACTTTTGCAACCAGGCTGTCCACCCCTAGAAAAGGTGAACAAGCTGGCAGAATTACTGAGACATTGTTTTGCATTGGCAATTTGACTTGTTTAAAAGACAATGCCAGATTAAACAATATTTGTTGTTGGCCAGTTTTCTGAATTACTCAAGGTCCAATTTCAAAAATTTTCAGGCTCAGTATAACCAGTGGTTGGGTAGTAGGTGTTATAACATTAAGTTCCCCTCCATGTTTTATATTATTTTTACCACATAATTTCATGGGAAAATTGTACAACAGTTCAATTTTGATTTTGAATCTCACAAAATGAAACACATCTGTAAGGTCCTGTGCCATGACTGCATACAGGTTCGATGAGGGATTCAACAATTAATCTTCACATCCCGTGGCATTATTCTGTGAAAAGTAAACACAATAGAATCTGCCACAAAGAGGCAGGAGGTTAAAATGATGGAACTATCCAGCATGTAATGCGTACTGGAATTCTGTTAACTTCCCAATCATTTTGCTGCCAAGAAGGAAGCCACTCTGTACCTCCTTTAAACACAGCATAAGAATCAGTGTAGTTGCAAACAAAGGAGGCACTCCGCACTTCAAGCTGGAAAACACCCCAAATAACCATCAGCGCCCCAACCCAAGAGTCACCCCATCCCCCAGCAATAATTTGTTCAGCAGAAGCATTAGTGAATGAAGAATTAGTGAACAAAGATTGTTTGGGGGAGAAAGCAGAAGCTACTTCAATTACTGAGGGAGTTTTGTCGTAGCTGCTGCCCAAGTTCTCAGTTTCTGTTATTGCCAGATTTTTACAGTTCCTTCTGTTACTGAGGATTTCTGGGCCACCCCTTCAGGGGGGGCAGTCCCAGTAGTGGCTGTCTTCAAAAACTTCACTTCCTGAGAAGGTTTTTGAATTTTCTCTGAGGCAATTTGCAAGTTAGGGCTTTCCAAATGGGAGATTATTTTTTGTTGAGTATCCCTCACTACTTCTATTTCATCTCCTCCCATAAGGGTATCATCAGTATCTGGATAAACAGCCAGAGTGCCAGGATTGGGTTTTTTTGATTGTCCATACAGGTAAGATTTACAAGTCCTGTATAACCGATGTCTACTTTGGCACCACAGGGAGAGGATATTGTTTTACATTTACAGGTAATTGCATAGGTGATTTATGGCCAGTGGAGAATTTTATTTCATGTATAATTTGCAAGCAGGCAGATTTTTGAATGTTTTCTAGGAGTTGGTCAGGGCTACCAATTAAAGCTACAGGGTTTTCCCTTTCCAAGGGGTTAAGCCTGCCTGCCCAAGTAACAGTGTGCTGAGTTAGGGACCAAAAGTTAAATTTGTCACCCATTGTTAAGAGAGCTCCATGGCCCAGTGGCTACTAACTTCTTGTGTAGCTAATTTTAATATGAATCGGGACAGGCAATGAATATGTATTAGGTGTATTGTGCAATCCTAATTTGCAGAGAATTAAAAGAGAGGCAGAGTTCACCAAAGGTGTGCGTGTTTTTGGAGGAGCTATCCCCCTGAGCGCTGAATAAATACATTACCTACTCTTAACCTTATTTTGTGCGGTATAGAGAGTTTTTCCGCGCTTCACAGGGCTGGGCAGGGGGCTCGGGGCCCCCCAGTGCAGATCCGTCCGTGCCGTCCCCCTCCCCCCGAGCCCCAGTTCCGCTCCCGGGGGTCGCTGGATGCGAGGAGGGGTGGCGCAGGTGGGGTGGGAGTGGGAGCGCTGGGCGCTGCGGCTCTGCCGCTGCTACAAACACATGTTATGGGCATTGGCTTCTCCTGAATATTCAAATTATACTTTATGTGTAGTGTTTTTTTAAAATATAGTGTTTTAAAATAACATAGGCTAATAATATGTCTTTGTAATAAATAACTACCTACTTAATTAAATAACCCCCAATGAAAACACCTACTGCTAATAACAGTTACCAGCAACAAACAGTCTATAAAACTTAAAAATCGCAGCCCCATTAAAACTAATAAAAAAAAATTAAAAACTACAATAAAAAACCACGTGTCTAAAATACAAACTCAATAAAATATAGCCAGATAAACAACTTCCTAAAATAGAAAAAATAATTATAAAAGAGTTTATAAATATATAATAAGTTTATAAATATACGACAAGCTAAAACATTTTAAAAATATCTCCAAAAAATCAAGTGAACTCTTAGCTAAAAACCAAAGACCCAACCATTATAAGCTTTTTCTTATTCTTGTCTCTTATTATCTTTTATTAAGCCTTTTTAAATCTATGAAAAAGAAATCTCATTTTTCATGCCACTCACTGAGTAGTCACTACTGAGTAAATTGTTCAGTGCCGGCTCTGGCAGCTGCCCAGTCCCAGCCTCAGCTCTTCCTTGTTTCTTTTTCTCTCTTTCCTATTTCTCTACCTCACATTTCTTGTTCCATTAAATCCATGTTCAATCAAATCCATATGTTGGTTCTCCTGTGGTCTCATTTGCACCTTCACTGGGCTGAAGGTGTCTCACCCTGCTGGGCCCCTTCTCACCACCATCGTTCCGGGATTCTGTCAGGGCTGCTCTCTCCTTTTCTTCTTCCCTCTGCTTTGAGCTGGGAATGGGCTGGAAAATGTCCAGCATGATATAAATACATCTTACAATATTGGCTTTTTGCAAATACAAAAATGGATGCTGTGTGTATAGTGTTAAAGTAACTCTGCTATACAGATACAGTTTTTATTTATGCTATTAACTAAACTTAGACACTGTAGTGAAATAGCTGATATAGTCATGTTTGTGGGAATTGAACTGCCTGCTTGGTTGGGATAACATCCAATGTATGTGTGATGAAGACCCCTGCTAGAATCAGCAGCAGGTAAAAGTTGACAAGCCATGGAACAGGGTCGGCCATGGTGCTCAGTTCAAGTGCCACCAGCACACACGCACGGACGTCTGTCCTGCCAAGGTGTGCCCAGGCTGTGGGGCACGGCGGTGGCTGGGGACAGTTGCCAGGCACCATGCTGCCCCAGAGGCTGTGATGTCACAGAATCCAAGCACTGGCTGGGAAGAGTTCTGGGAGATCAACTCCAGCCTGTGATCCATGGTTACCACGGCAAGCAGATCTGAGCCTGCAGTGCTATGGCCAGGCTTACCTTGAACACCTACTGCAACGGTGACTGCACCAGTGCCCCCTGGGGCACACCATTCCCATATCTCATGCCCCTTTCTGGGCAGCAGTTCTTCCTAATGTCCAGTGTACACCTCTCTTGGCACAGCTTCAAACCCTTTCTTGTCCTTGCCCATCTCTGAGACGGCTGGCACTGCCTTGGCCACTCTCCTGTATGTGGACAAGAGGCTGTGCCAACGAGTGCCACTCCTTGTTTGCTTGTGGCTGCTGTGGAAAGGAACATTCATGTATATTGCCATTTCTTAGAGGTTTTACCCCAGATTTTCAGTCACAGCTGTTCTAGTGAAAACAAGTCTGTTTTCATGAGTATTTGAAGGGCCATAGAACACAATTGGAATTCCATTGAATTAGGGAAATTCTGCTGATTTTGTTTTCCTGAGGTTTTGAGATGAGTTGCAAATCCCAAAAAGTTTCTCTTTGGGGAAATAGTAATTCCACAGTTTAGATTGTGGGGACATTGATACTGGGGAAACATGTGCCACCTTGAGTTTAACCATTTGCCCATGCACTCAAAGATCCATGCTGTTGAATAAGGATAAAGGAGGGCAAAATTGGGATTTGAAACACTTTTCCTTCTTAAAGCAAGTAGTTAAATAAAATATCTTAATAATAAAATACTGCTTCAGCAGATTGTTCTTAAAATTGCATTGTTTCCTAAGTGTATATATTCCAATAGCCAGGAACTGTATGCCTAGAAAGCTAATAGTGTTTTCCTTGGAAACACCAGGGAAGATAAAAAGACTAGGTGGTTCTCTTACTTGGAAAAAAAAGAATTTAACTTTAGCAAATTGTCTGCTGATACTGAGGATTCTTGAACAGCACATACTTCCCATACCTTGTCCAGCACCTGCCTTGAAATCCCATCTCAATACATTTCATTATCCTGCAAGTCAAATAAGAACAGCTGAAGACATAGACAAGGCTTAACAGTAATGATGCATGTGGAGAGGAGTTATTTTTCTATTTTTAATTGAAAATTGGACAGGCTTTGAAAGTAAGCAAGTCCATGTATTGCATTGAAGCTGACTACAAGATCAGTCCATTTTGTAGTGAAATTGTTGCTGGGTGCTGTTTCTTCCCAGTATTTTGGTAGGTGGTCCTGCTGGCTGTCTGCATTTCTTCTCCCATTTGTTTTCTGTGCTTGTTTGGTATCACTGCTGAACGTTGCCAATAAGGAAACTGGTGTGCAAGAGTTGAGGAATCAGCTTTTGAAATTGTAAAACTGATCTGTAGGCTTTTTTCCTCTTGGATTTGTAAAATTTGGTGCATCATCAAAGTTAAGATTCTTCAGAAAATAGCAAGATTGTCCTCTTTCCAGGGAGGCATCTGTACTTTAACAGAGGTGCTTGATGCATCTTGCTGTAAAGGAGCAAGATGCAGAGTAAGTCAGAGAGAAGTCATTTAAGCTGGTAATACACATGGTTGTTTAGTGGAAATAAAATAACTAAGGTTTTGCCTTGTAAGAAAGTGAAATCTAATCCCATTGTGAGGGTCATGAGGATAAATACAAAGGACTAAATACAAATGAAGAGCAGAAAGATATGAAACAGGGCTGGGCCTCACTGCCATAGCCCAGGCAGCCCCTGGATGTATTTGCCTGCCTGAATCCATCCCTTGCCCGGGCCCCAGGTGGGCCGCTCTGGGGAATCTCTCACAGCATTCCTGGGATGATGCTGTTCCTTCCCTGGTGCCCCAGGGTCCTGCAAGCCCCTTTTGGAGCCACCCAGACACCTCCTGGAGCCTTTAGGGACCCCCAGCAGAGCACAGACAGGGATTGACTTGACTCTTCCTTGGAAGATGGAGGCAGGAGAATACTGCCCACCATCTTCTTTCCAGCTGCCCTCCATTTGCACTCCTGCAAATGCTGCTGCTGCACTCAGGCTCTCCATTGCAGGCAGTCTGGAGCTCCTGCTCAAACCCATCCCTCTGTGTCCCCTCTTGGATGGAATATCAAGCAAACAACACAGGATGTGCAGAGAACATGAACTTTATTAACTTTACTACTCTAAAAATCTACACTACGGGGGACTATGGGGTAACAACCTTATGCCTAACTTGAACATGTAGAACAGGAACACTAAGGGGAAGGTGGAAAAGGTGGGGGTTGCTACAGGTAAGGATGGGGTGTCTCTAAGCCTAGATGGGGAATGTCCGTGCCGGGCTGGCACAGGTCACACATTCCCTGCAGTGCTCTGCGCGCCGTGCTGGAGCTGGAGGTCAGCGCTGGGCGAGATTTGGGATCTCCTGCTCCTCCTCCTGCGGCTGGTCCCCTGTGCTGCTCTGCTGTTCTGGGCCCTCTGCTGGGAGCAGCGTTCCAGGCACTGCTGCAGCAGGGTGTGGTTGTTCCTCAGCAGCTGGATCAGCTCTGTGGGACAGCCTTGTCCTGGGCTGCAGCTGCGGGGCCTCTGGCGCCGATTCTGCAAGGCAAAGCACAGGGATCCCGATGGAAGGGGCAGAGGGGCAGAGCAGGGCCCCTCTCTGGGCTGCCTTTGGCCTCTGAGCAAGAGAGCCAGGCCTGGCCAGGCTGCAGCAAGCAGAGCTCTGGCTGCCTCTGCCTGGGGCTGTCCCTGAGCTCAGCCCTGGCCTGATTCCCAGCCAGAGGCTCAGCTCCACTCTGCCATGGGGCCTTGGCCAAAGGGCTGCCCAAGGGTCCAAGCCCATCCTTCCTGCCTGACCCCCCATCCCTCACCCTTCTCCAGCGTCTCCAGCGCCCTCGGTAGCGGCGCCATCCCAGGACAGTGCCTGTGGCCAGCAGCTGCACCAACAGGCACGTCCAGGACTTCCACGAAATATTCATGCATGGGGTGGTCGGCTCAGGGTCCCTGTCCTGCAGCTCCGGCTCCTGCACATACAGGACCGTGCCTGACCCAGGATGGATGGTTGGTGCAGGACAATGGCCCAGGAGCAGCAGCAGATACAAGTTGAAGAGCCATGGGACAGGGTCGGCCATGGTGCTTTGGGGAAGCTGCCACCAGCACACACGCTCTGGACGTCTGTCCTCGCCGAGGTGTGCCCAGGCTGTGGGGCACGGCGGTGGCTGGGGACAGTTTCCAGGCACCATGCTGCCCCAGAGGCTGTGATGTCACAGAATCCAAGCACTGGCTTGGAAGAGTTCTGGGAGATCAACTCCAGCCTGTGATCCATGGTTACCACGGCAAGCAGATCTGAGCCTGCAGTGCTATGGCCAGGCTTACCTTGAACACCTACTGCAACGGTGACTGCACCAGTGCCCCCTGGGGCACACCATTCCCATATCTCATGCCCCTTTCTGGGCAGCAGTTCTTCCTAATGTCCAGTGTACACCTCTCTTGGCACAGCTTCAAACCCTTTCTTGTCCTTGCCCATCTCTGAGACGGCTGGCACTGCCTTGGCCACTCTCCTGTATGTGGACAAGAGGCTGTGCCAACGAGTGCCACTCCTTGTTTGGTTGTGGCTGCTGTGGAAAGGAACATTCATGTATATTGCCATTTCTTAGAGGTTTTACCCCAGATTTTCAGTCACAGCTGTTCTAGTGAAAACAAGTCTGTTTTCATGAGTATTTGAAGGGTAATAGAACACAATGGAATTCCATGAATTAGGGAAATTCTGCTGATTTGTTTTCCTGAGGTTTTGAGATGAGTTGCAAATCCCAAAAGTTTCTCTTTGGGGAAATAGTCATTCCACAGTTTAGATTGTGGGGATATTGATTACTCAAATTTGAGACCTAATGTAGCTTTCTGCACAGAAATTTTAAGCATCCTCTTATTGTTCTTGAAACAAAACCTATTAAATCTGTTCTGTGGACAGAAATGCTTCTGTGTTATTTCTCATATTTATTAAGAATCTCATGCCAGGAAAAAGTCCGTAGTGCTGTGTGATTACCTTGGTACTGTTCTTTGGAATGGCTTTCCCCCATTTTCTGAAGCTGCCCACAGAAAGGTCATAGATATGTGAGCAGTTCTGAAAGGAAAACTGGGTCTTTGCCTCCTGTTTGGAATCTGTGGTGAGCTGTGAGTCAGAGCTGATTTTTCATGATGTTGAAAATATAATTGAACTTTTTTGCTGAAGGATACATTGATAAAATCAAAGCATAGCATGGCTGACACTAGTAAATGAATTAAAATGCTTATCTGGAATGTGTTTATTGATTTTTGTCCTGATATTGTGGTAATAATTATGGTATCTGAGTACTAACCAAGCTAACATCTAATTTGTAGTTGATTTTCTCTCCCTAATGTAGTGAACAAAATTTGAAGAATTATGTTTTCTCTCATAACTGAGGAATGTGTTCACAGGCTGAATCTAAATATCACTTTCTTTTTGCAGAAGAGCAGTTTCATCTGAAGATGATTTTCCTTGCCCTCACTTTAACTTTTACTTTTCTGTTGTCTGGCAGGTTGACCTTTTCAGATTGTGTGCTGAGAAATGCTGCTGCTAAGGAGAGCTGGTGTCAAAACAGAGGGTTTTTCCTAGCTTTAATTTAAAATACTGAAAGACGAAAGGTTCTAATTAAATTACAGAACTGCATATCATTAGGAACTATAGTTTCTTGCTTGTATTTAGAAAACAGGCTAATGC